>NW_025955875.1:70601-88485 GCF_020921035.1 Rhodamnia argentea
CACCGGCAACCGAAGTCGAGCATACATACGACGATCTTCATGCGTGAATAGCCGGGAGGAAAGAAAGGGCGGTAGATGATAATGAAAAAGGGCGCCGCGTCTGGACGGGCGGGCGGAATGGATGAGCGAAGGGTGCCATGGACTGAGGAAGATCCCGAGTCTCATCTAAGACAACTAAATGCACCCCGAGGTCCTGCCGAGGAACTGGGGGACCTTCTCGAGCACAGGATAGGCAATTGAGAGATAGAGCTAGCCTATTCGTTATGGGGAATCAATGCTCCGGGCCGAATAAAGCTTACCGGCGGTCTTTCTCTCGTAAAGCCAAAGACGCCCCAAGACAAGGTACAACTGTTGGGAAGGGGACATGATCAATCAAAACTGGCTGGATCCGGGCTGGGATAGTGGCGCCCATTCCTAACCAGTTCCGAAAAGGTTCGCTCATGCTGGAGGGAGCATCCCCACTTAGTGATCGGTCCGCTAGTTCACGCAAATCCGAAGAAGTTATCACGGACGAGCCACATGCAGGGAAACTTGCACGTGTGGTTCTGGCCGGGCTTTCCTTAGGTATCTAATAACCTTGCTTCTGCTCGCCGCTGGCGCACCTCTCCTAACTATTGCCCATTTATTCTGGAATAATCTTTTTAGGAGGGACAATTTTACATATTTCTGCCAAATCCTTCTATTATTAAGTACGGCTGGTACCATTTCGATGTGTTTCGATTCTTCCGAACAAGAGAGGTTTGATGCTTTTGAATTCATTGTATTAATTCCACTTCCTACTCGCAGTATGCTCTTTATGATCTCGGCTCATGATTCAATTGCCATGTATTTAGCTATTGAGCCTCAAAGTTTATGTTTTTATGTGATCGCAGCATCAAAAAGAAAGTCTGAATTTTCCACGGAAGCCGGCTCGAAATATTTGATCTTAGGTGCATTTCCCTCTGGCATATTATTGTTTGGGTACGACCGGGCAACTACCGATATCTATTAATATCTTTTCTTAGAATGTTGTTGTTAAATAGTTAGATAGATAACTATTTCGTAAACTATCGGATCGGATATTACTTAGACTTGCAGACCTCATTGGTTGTGATATTGATCTTACGGGGGGAACGAAATCAAAGAATATATAGACTTGTAGAGACCCTCTATGTAGTTGTCTATCTAGGGCGATCGATCTACATCTTTCCCCATAGCCCTGGGGCTGTGTCTCGATCTCCTACGTGCGAAATCTGAGGGACTAGTTCCTATGGAGTGGAGATTCCCCTTGGTCTAATTCCACGCCTTATGACGAAGGGGAGTCGGCGTGGCGTAAAGTGAAGATTGAGGGGAATAGAGCCAAATTCCCTTCTGGGGTATTCCGAAGGTGTAACCTAGGCAACGAAAAATGGGCCCGATACTTCAACTAGAGTAGCGACCAGTTGGTTCACCAAACCCCGACCCAGTGTCACACCTTCTCCAGGTCCGAAGGGATCCAGTGCCCAACTACCGACTCCTCCCGGAATTGCATTATCGGAGCCGATCCAGGAATGGCCGTTAGTGGACACCCACCACTTTTCACCGGTTAGAGAGGCCCTCTTTAATACATTAAGAAAAGATGTTCACAGGGGCCAGAAAGACTCGGTCATAGGAACTTAGATCACCTACGCGCTGGTAAACGAAAACCACCTCGACCGGATCAGAGTAAACAACAATGTCGAATTAGGCCGCCCCTTGCCTTGAAAGAATTCACACGCGGCCACCAGCTTTCCCAAACAAAAAAAGGGGAGATCCGCTGCTTACTGCTCACGGAAACATCCGACCTATACTATAGTCAAGTCGTCCGCGTATCTTTCTGATCTCCTATCCTGCTATTCATCAGATTTTTGGCTTTGACCCATTCAAGGTGAAAAATGGGCTTGATGGTCTTGGCTAAAAAAGGGGGAGAGAGGAGAGCCTTGGGGTACGCTCAAAAGTGAAGTCAGTTAGTGGAGCCCGTTACCCTTAGTCAAGTGATTCGCTCAGTAAACGAGTAGAAAAAGGCCTTCTTTCCAGTCAAGAATAGGAAGAGAAAGAGAAAAGCCTGGTAGAGAAAGCCACTGACCTAATAGGTTTTCCGGCTTCTAAGATCCAGACACTCTTCCTATCAGGTTAAGACCGGCCGATCGGGCGCTAATAAGGTTGATTCTTTTAAGCGGAATAAGGAGTGACTTTGGAACCTTGATCTCTTGAAACAAGAGAATTAGTAATAACTCTATTTAACAATCTGTAAAGAGGAGTGAGTTCGTAACCTTTCACTTCGTTATTTGAATAGCCTTTCATAATAATCAAAATCAACTTAACGGGTACCGTAAGGGAATCAGTCAGCTCAGTGTTTTCAGTCAATAAATTGGGGGTTTGTTTTGAAAAGAGATTTTAGGAAAGCAATAAAGTCGGTGGGCTAATAGCATGTGAGCAAGCAAGCCAGTTTCCTTTCTTGTAGTTTGAGTTCTAGCTTCCCCGAAGATATTTCCAGTAGCGTCTTTATTGTTTCCTTCCAGGCTTTCTGCCTTCGTCTTTTGAAATCTCTTCTCCTGATGAGCCCGTTGGAGTTGCAGTTGGATAAGGAGTAGTCTACTTTGCTTGAAGGGCCCGTTTTTAGCCTAAGCCTAGTATGTGGACGGAATCGCTTTCCAATTCACGAGGAGGTACTCTGTCATTAGCTAGCTTTCGAAGTACCCTTGTTTTTTCTATCCTAGGTTTCTACTTTCTCATTTCCTCTGGGATGACGGAACGAGGCTCTCTCTTCTGACGATGGTTGGAGTTGACGTCAGTCAAAGTGACTTTGGAAGGCTAAAGAATCAATTACCTTCGCTTGATCAAGCCTATCAGATAAGACAAAACGAGGATGATCATCTGATTGTACCTGATCCTTCCTTATCTGCCTTGGCTATTTGCAATCTGACTCTCTTGAAAGGGGCCAGCTAACCACTCGCTCTCAAACCTTATTAATTAGGGCGAGCCAACGCATCGCTTTCCTTAGCAAGCAGAGTGCTAAGGCCGTGACAAGTGGTAGCAGAGCCAGGCTAGGTGGGGAGTAGCCTTTGTTGGAGGAAGTCCTCATGGCAAGCGCATATGAGGTGGCTAATCCGGACCAGGTTCGAGAGGGGAAGGTAAAAGTGGAAGTTATGGTGAAAATGACCAGAAGAACAGCGACCAGGTGGGATCTAAGATTGGTTAGGATCCTCAATGCATGACCAGGATGTGAGACACGCTGGATTTCAAACTGAGCTTTCACCTGCTAGAGTCAGTCCTCTCGTTTCAACACAGGTTGGTCACACTTCCCTTTATGCCTGTCTGTTTTTCCCAGTTCTTGACTTTCCTCCAATCTGTGAACCTTGCTTTCCTCGAGGAACCAAGATTATGTTAGAAAGAGCCCATCTGAAAGAGTTCCATTGAAACTTTTAGGAAAAGATTAGGAAAAGAAAAGGGTTCGGCCTGGGAAAAGACTGGGCGTCGTCGTCTTATACAAGAGTGTGACTCGGGAAAGAAAGACAGGTGGCTGGTCTAGAGCTAACCACTGAAAGCAGCATGCCTGGCTGGATTCAAGGAAAAAGACTCACTTCAGTGATCCTAGAAAAAAAGGGGTCGTGATCCAAATCCCGCTATTCTGAAATAAAGGCTTTAGCGAATAGATAGATGCCGAACTTCTCCCCCATGTCTATCATATAAAAAGCACAGGGCGGCTTTCTTTAGGGTTGTCAGGGGACCGGCTCGTTCAGTCGAAGTGGCCGGGCGCACACATTCGGTATTCAAGCTTCGGTGTGCCAGCCCCTCAGTTGACCCGCTTTCTTCGGTTGGTTCAGCCCAGTCGATCCACCACCCGCTGCTGCGGCAGAGTCAGAACTCATCGCTTAGTCAGCTCCCCCACCACTAGCAGCACCGGTTACATTTTCTCCAGTCGAACTAGAAGCAGCACTTGTTATAGCAAAAGACAAAGATGGGGTTGTGCTTCACAGTTTTTTCAAAAAAGAGCACGGTGGAACGAGCAGCATCAGTAGCGCCCGGTTTTCCACTTGATGTAAAGCCCCAACCGTGGGAATAGTGAATTGGGTAACAACATTCGAGATTAGCTAAAGGCGAAAGGCCTCGCCTATATCTGCGGGAGCTACGCATGCATCCTCACTCATCCTCCTTAGCGGCGGACATAAGGCCTTCCACTCTCAACCTTGACAGAAAGGGTCTTTGTCTCGCCCTGAATTGATCTTCCGTCTTGAGCACCTTCGCACGACCAATCCCTGAACCAGCAATAGTCAATAAGCTGACTCCTCGGAATCATCCGGCTCCTCAGAACTACTTCATACGGGAGGAGGCCACTCCTATATTAATACGGCGGAACCCCCCCGGCCTCTGGAGGCACCTTTTTATAATCGTCGTTATATAGATATAGAGTATCTATATGATAGCAGTTTCCTTTTTCTTGAATCCGTACCGGCAGGTTATTACAACCATAGAAGCTCAGCTCAAAACTGCCCAGCTTACCAATCGTTTTCAAATCAAGACATACGCGCCCGATCTGCTGGTTTAAACATGCCAAGTGCGCCCGACCCAGGCCCCGGCTTCTTTGATAGTTACGCCGTATTATACGGATCGAGCAAAGGCGCTCAGGTGCGCAACAAGTATTCAATTTCCTCCGTTGTGAAGAGGAAGGATTGAAGCTTTCCTTCTATAGCCGGCCTCGCCTATGAAAAACGTGTGCCTTATAGAGTAGGGTAGGGCTAGGCCACAAATACCTTGCCAAACCATAGCATAGACAAGGGTTTCGCCAAAGGCGACATTCCACCGCATCAATATGAAAGGAAAGACCGGACTCCATTAACGGAAGCGGAGCGTTCTGCTGACGTATTCAGTCATAAGCTCGGAACATTCGACCATATTGAATTTTTAAGTTGGTCTTTCCGATCAGGACGAAAGACGAAAGCCAGTGGATCAAGCAGATCCTACGCGGTGATAGAGAAATCGACGCTAGCTAGCATAAACCATTGTATGTATTCTATTGAAGCAGTCATCAAATGAATGAATAAAGATTACTCAAGATACATGACCGTGTCGTCATCATACTGTTGACTGAGATCTTCAGCCATGCGCTGCATAAAGTCCCAGTAAGAACGAAACGAATCCTTTGACATTTGCCTAACCATTCCCATTGGATAGAGAGATACCAGGAATCTCTCTGGGCCAAAACTGGGTTGGCATAGGTATAATACCACCCGGCGAATAAGCCACAATAATATGACGGAATCAATGTCGATTGTAGTTAGGGTGAATGTGCTCAGGTAGAGAAGAAGAATCAACTAGATGAAAACATCCGACTTTTCGATGGAAGTGGCACTAGCCTCTCTATTCTAATCTAATCTATTGAATCTATTTTATTCTTTGAATCAACTCCTGGAATCAATAGGAAGTCAGCACGCGGGCGACGCTCTTTGATTGAAGGCTTTTCTCTGTTTTAGTTTGAGCATCATACAACTAATAACTAGACGAGGAATCCGGTTCAGATTTCACTTCAACTCCAACTGAAAGGCGATTTTCAGACATCGACTGTAGAGAGAATTTGAGCTGGAAATCATATAAGCGTTGATCCGGATTTTCCGTTTCCGGCTCTTGAAAACTGAACTTCTTATTGTGATGATGTTTTTGTCTTTGTTCGCTTACCTCCTAAAAAGGAGAGGTGAGAGGCCGATTTACACCAGCTGTTGACCTCAGACTTGAAACTCCTACTAGGGCTGCTCTCGTGGTGCCTGAAGGTCTACGACTCGTATTCCATCCTAATATGATTGGTGGTTCAAGAAGATGCTCGGATCCCGGCCCTATTTCGTTGGCAGGCTCCCATTGGATCTACTCCTCTTTCTGTGCTGCCTGCTGTGAAGCATCCCGTTTTGCTCGCTGTTGTGCCCGGCCCATAAGAATGGACTTCGCTCTGCCTACTTCTCCTCGAAAGGTGTAATCTTCATCAAAGGATGTACGATTCATTCCTAAACACCGAAACAACGGTTGATACAGGCATTCGGGCAGGTGATGGGTGCAACTAGTCCATATACGATTCAATATGTCTCACTAGCAAGATCCACCAAAAAGACGGGGGGAAATATGAGAGAAAGAAGGCGAGAAGGAAGCCTTCTCATTGGCTCGGTCCCTCAAATAGAAAGGTTTTCAATACCTCGCCGGAAACTACTTCAAATCAAAGCAAGCCCTCAATGTCAAAATGACAAAACAGTAAAGGGCCGTAACGCACGATCATGACAAAGGGTCACTGACTAGCATGCGATATCAATCAATACGAGACGAGGGCCCAAAAAAGAAGCTATGATGGAAGGAATAAGTTGATTTTGATGAACATATGGGTTCCAGAGTTCATCGAGGAGCAAAGTAAATAACTGAAAGAGGCGAGTCAGAGAGGTAGCTTTTCTGCCACACATAGAGGTCTTCCTTGGGCTGACCATTAATTAGGTGTGTCCGTTTGGACAGGAAGAAGTTTACCTTGACTATATGATAATCTGAATGAATCTCAAGTGTGACAGCAACTACTATCGAACCTCGAAGGGAGACATCGTAGACAAGAAGGAAAAGGATTCTATATAGCGTTAGCCCCTCCGCTCCAATAGGAAGTGATGATTGAACCAAGAGGAGATTCTCGTTCTCGAGATTGCTTATATTAACACTTTTAGTGTTGACCAGGGAGAAATCAATTCATTCAAAAATGCCCTATGTTTGATCCCAGCATTGGTCCTCCAATCGATAGATGCCATGGTTCGTAGGTACCAACAAGTGTACCAAATCCTGACCAATTAGAAAGAACCTTCCTGATTATATCTACTATACGATCTCTTACAGGTATTTAGTAGTTCAATTCAATAAAAGGTATCGAGAAGAAAGAAACTACTCACCATAGATAGCAAATCCGTCTTTAGTCTATAGATAATCCATCTTTCATCCTTTTCAGCTGCCTTCGTCAAGCAAGAAATCATACTGACTTAGACATCCATCCGGACTTAGTCTACTAGACTAAAGAGGGTGAGATGCCTTTATTGGCGCCAGCGAGGTGACTACTTACTTAGAGAAAAGCAGAGGTCTCTCCGTACCACAAGGTTTTGATTCCCACTTCCAAGTCAATGCCTATGAAAGATGTTTTCAATAGTCTGTCACGTCATCTCGATCCTCAAATGGGCGCTACCCTACCATAGATAGAAAAGATATTCCCACCTATCTATCGATTGGTCATCCCAGCCCAGTTTTGGTACTCAATCTTGATATTGTCGGGGCACCTTTCTTTAGGGTATGACCCAGGAGCGGAGCAAAGAAAACCTATCTTGCTGCTAGGCCCAATAGCGGATTCTTTTTATTATGCTGATAAACTCTTATAATCCCACATCAAGTAGTGGAGAGAGAGACAAACCGCATTTTAGGTTTGATCCTAGGATTCCTATTCCTAGACGACTTTTTTAGGCAAATTTGCTTTTTATTGTGACACTAGGCTAGTCGTCCAAATTGAATTAGTCAATGCGCTAAGTAATCTCCTTGCCTGCCCGCCTCAGGAGAAGGTGCACAGGCTCAAAAGCCATTGCCGCCGACTCACACGCTACTTTGAATCCTTACAAGACAAGAACAGAAATAGAATTTATAGCGTCAAGTGACTGAGCAACTGAACTCAATAAAAATAGAAATCTCGTGATCAAGACAGACAGTTGATTGACAGGGACTCTTTTACTGGTTTGATAAAGAGAACTTACTGGACCAAAACGCCTATAGAATTCGAATACATATTGCCAAAAAGATATATATTCTTTTATTTCTGGATGAAATAACCTCATCTTCAAGGTTTAAGCTTTTTTTGTACGTAATGGTTGAGGCTTATGGCGTGACCAACCTAAAAAAAAAAAAAATTCTAAAATTGCAAAAAAGAAGTCTTTTTGCTTCCGGACCACCTTTTCCAGCCAGATAGCGAGCGATCACTCAGCAATGAACACTAACTGAAAGCGGCCGGGAATGAGTACCTATCCCTTACGGGAATCGAACCCGTGTCTTCGACATGAAAAGACGATGTCCTAACCACTGGACGAAAGGGACCAAAAAGAAAGCCATTCTTCATAAAAGAAAGCCATTCTTCATATACCTCAGCTCCGAGAATAGAAGTGGTTCGTTTTCTTTCTATACGCAATTCAAGATTTCGTTTGTGTTCATGTTGGCGATTTCTGATGTGAATTCGGCGGGTCGTCCCCCCTTCCTACGGGTTCTCCCACCGCCCCAGTGACACACCAACCACGCCCCTTCTCTTTCTCCGATCATCAAGCCCCTGATCCCTTTCTTTGTCTTTCATCCCCCCTGAACAGAATAGCCCCGTTCTTTCGAATTCAAAAAAGAAAATAGGTGAACATGTTTCCCCTTTGAAGTGGCGAAGGCCTATGCCTAAAGTAAGAAAAAAAGTAGGTTAAGGTTACGAAGTAAGGTCAGCTGGTTAAGGAAAGCTCAGGTTATGAAATCGCTTAGCCGTTAATTCATTTTATTAATTAAGTAGTTGTGAGGCGTCGGTACGGAGTTGCGTCAGCTGTAGATATAGACTAGGCTAAGGGACAGACTTCATCTCTTCTATTCTCTTCACTTACACCAACCACTTCCGCTGAGTCTAACGAGGCTCAGGTGCGGGGCCTTCCACTGTGGACCGAGACTACGCAAAGGTAGAAATAGAAACTTCGCTGACTTTCTCATAAACCTTGATTTCGCGACGCTCAATAAGAACCCGGAATAGCGGAAATCGGTTCGTGTTCCGCTTCCAAAGTAAGTCGTCTTTGCCCAAGTTTGAACTGCAGACGACTCTCCTGTGGTTCCTTTCCTTCTTACTTGACTTCTGGGTCAACCCAACCCGAATGGGAAGAAGAGGGTCAGCCAAACAGCGGGTAGCTCCACTTTGTACATTTGCTGAGGTAGACCAATCAGGCATTTTAGAAAAGGGAAGGGAACTTATCACCGAAGGAGGCAGTCAGAATGAAGGAGGCGGGAAGCTACCGCTTCAAGCTTATCCTTGACTTTTTTTTAGAGCGTACCGCTATTGAATTGAAATAAGAAAAAGGTTGTTGGATGAAATAATCGGAGTGACAAATGATTACGGTTGCGGAAACCGGATAAAGTCGGGAACCGTCGGTTACCTTTTGAATCAAAGTAGCGACGAGCCTAGTACTACGACTACAGGGGGGGAAGCTACCGCTTCGTAGACAGCTTCGCTTCCTCGTCGCTTCTTTCTGGCGACTAGCTTCTCAAGTGGGTGGCTTGGTAAGCAAGCTACCTTCAGAATCAGTAAAATCCCTATCAATAATAGACCGGAATGGTGGGTTTGGAACCCTACTTCAATGGAAAGGGGGAATCGCCCTTTCACAGCCGCTCCTCTACAACTACCTTTCGCCCAACATGATCACGAACGAAGACAGAGAATTGCGTATATAGGAGGAGGAAACAAACCAACCCACTTGTCCTGATCAGAACGATTGAAGAAAGAGAATGGTGGCCCCTTTCGCCCAGGGGACATCGTCGGAGAACAATGTCGGGGACAGGGTGAGAACCTTCCGTTGGTTACGCCCTTGTTGTGTTGGTTCTTCCATATTTAGATATGGAGATAGATCCAGATAGAGATCTATCTCTTTCTATCGATAGATATATTGAGAAATGGATATTGATCTGGTTTCAAGATCTATGAAGAAGAGAGATCCCTAAATATCCATTGGAAAAAAGAGATGAATAGAGTTGATAGGGCGGAGCCAGCTGAAGGAAGGTCGCTAACGCGACCCTGCAATCTTTCTAAAGCAACAAGGGAGAAAGTTGACTTTGAGAAAGAAGGTGCTTACTGCTCGCTCGCTGTCTACTAAACGAGCCTTCACTGCCCGCCCGGCCCCTATCTTTAATCTTAAGTAAAGAGTGAAGTCAAATCAATGAAGTGAACAGCCCAACCTCTTTGTTTGAAGCTTTGCCAGGAAGCTTCTACTTGTTGAAGCTTTGCTTCCCCTAATTCCAAAACACAACAATAGACTTGCAACTAGAGTATAGGAAAAAGCTTCTCTTTGATAGCGGGGGGTTCAGAAAGGATCTGATCGTAGATAGAGACTGAAACCTGTGCGGGGGTAAGGGCGGATGTAGCCAAGTGGATCAAGGCAGTGGATTGTGAATCCACCACGCGCGGGTTCAATCCCCGTCGTTCGCCCATCAATAAATGGACCATTTGTTACGGAGACACAAGACAAACCTAGAAAGCATTTTTTCTGCAAGTCATCTCGAGGCTTTCAAACGCATCCAAGCAATGGGTATCCGATTGAAAGAAACCATAGATTCGCGTCGCCTACTTTCTGAAAGCACAAATGGGATGGCGGATCATGAATTCTATGAAGTTTTTCATACCTCACTAATCAGCCTTACACTTTTTAGTTCATAATGAATGAAATGAACCCCCGGATGAAGAGAAAATCTCCCCTCCCTTTGACTAAACCATGGGGAGCCCCGAGTAGTTTACCGGACAAATGAAGTTGTCGTGACGAGACCTTTCTTAGTTGAAGATGGGAAAAGACTTCTCTTCATCACGAGACTGATCGGATCTGCCGTAGACACACGAGAGACCTCCACAAGGCAGGCTAAAAGAGTAAGAGGGCAACAAGCAAAGAGTTATGCTTTCATTTCTTTGTTGAGATTGAAATCAAGTTCTTTAAAAAGGGGCTAGGTATAATGCACGCAGGCCAAGTCAAGAAAAGGACTTCCTTACTTTTCTTTCATAGTCGTCAACATGACTAGTAGTTTGAAGCCTTAAGAAAACGGTTTTTTTCGGCACTCGGTTCCTTCGTCTTAAGTCAAGTTCAGTTTACTTTTTCGATTCGGAACTCTTAGTCGAGCTGATGGCGAGATCGATTTTTTGTTCGAGGTTAAAGAGGAAAGAGAGGAACCACCGCCCAATGGTGCTTTTACGAAAGTACGGTCACCGGTGGCTAATACCTTCTCGACACTATCGAACCGTCAATCCACTCTCAATCGCTCTTTTTAGTGGGGAGGAATTGTTTTCGTATCCTGGACTTAAGGAAGGCAAAAAGTGCCCTATCTGCCTTGTTGGGGGGGCAGTGCCAGTTCTTTCTTTTCATTTCAAGTCAAGCTCCGTATCCCTATCTCTTTTTAGGTTGGCATAACAAAGAAAGATGGTGCCAAGAAAGAACACATACCCATAACTTTTTGAAAGTTCGGGATCGTCAGGGAGCCCCTATAGACGTAAAGACTTGACTTCACTGAACCGGCACTACTATTTGTCGGCTCCTACCACTCGTCCCTCGTCTGCTCGTCGAGTGCGTCCCTTGCCCTTGCTCGTCTCTAGTAGTTTTTTCTCTAGTAGCCGATCGACTTTCTTCGCCCCTCTCCCGCTTATTGATTAGGGCGAGTCACTCAAGTCCCTTGTCATTCGTCCCTCTTTTACGAAAATCCCGGGGTTTATGCGTTTTTCGGAAACTCAAGTCGCTCGTCAAGCTAAAAACAGAGGAGTTCCCTCACTACGAAAGGTGTCCCGTGGATGGACGAGTTCCTAAACTACGAAAGATATGGAGCGGATGGCGTACTGATAGATCTCCTATTCGTTCTGGATCCAGCTGAAAAAGCCCTTTTTTTATTAGTAAAGTTGCTCGAGACCGGATAATTTTAATACAATCTAGAAGATCTGGTAGAATGGTAGAAGAATCTATGGGTTCGTTAGGAATCGATAGTCGTTGTCTGGACATACGAGTCACAGCCGGCCGGGAAGAGGAGAGATCAACGACGAAGCTACTAGTTGGAAAGGAAAGGACAAGACCACCTTTCGTACATTTCTACTGGTCCAGAATTCGAATAGCGAACGAAAGACCAGGAGATTGGATTTAGAAAGCACTTCCAGCAGGGTTGACGGCTGTGTGGCCCTCATTCAGCTGGAAGTAGGAAATCAATCCCGGCACGACCGATGACTTAGTCTCCTTCTCCGCTTCGACTCAACCACCTACCTAACTTCTTAGAAAAGATCCGATAGATAGCAGCTACCTAAGGCGCTTTTAAGCCCTTCACCAATCACGGGCTTTCATCTAGTAAGTCCTAGTACTATGTTCTCCAAGCTTGACTAATAGAATAGGCAGGCCTTTTAGAGAACAGTAGAATGTTGGGTTAGCTCTGCCTTTAAGTGATAGGGGGCTGAGGGGTGACCGATCCGGTCAGTCAAAAAATAGGTTAAAAAAAAGGTGTGTCTGGTCTGGTGTAGCTAATGTGACTTTCTTGATCTATAGTTCCTCTTCTTTCTCTTCTCTCTCTTGACCAATGCTCCGGCTTCCATAACTCAAAAGATCCGCCGTTGTGACACAGGTGTATCGAGGTAGGCCGTGGATTGAATAGAGAAAGAAGGGCTCGTATTTGACAGATTTCGAGCAACCCCCAACCTTCTACTTGGCCACTCCTCTCTCTTCCGGCTCTAAGTGACCTGACCACTTTCATGCTTCGAATGAGAAGTTGCGCTTTCGATCTTGTTCTCAGCTCCGGGTCTGGTCCTTTAGGCGAGGCTCTTTACTTTACAGGGTGGTTCCCTTTACGGTTCAGGAATTCGTGGTTGGCTTACTTTTGTTTGTTTGGTTACAGTTCATGCCCACTCGTCATGAACCCCCGCCCGCCCCGACGCTGAGTCGCAACTCTTCCTGTAGAAAGCTCCTTCAACTGATTCAAGTGATTCAGTCAGTAGGAAAGTCAGATGCCTCTCCTGCAGGCCGAAACATTTCCTTTGAATAGATGCGGTTCTCCCCATAAAGAAAGAATGAGTGCTCACTCTTATGTTTGGTTTGGGGCCCACCCAATTTTGGTGCGAAATCTCACCTTTTGGAAATCTCAAATAAAGGAAAGTGGGAGTATAGGTTTTTTGAAGACCTCTCCCTTCTTCATTATTCTAATCATTTCATTAGGTAGGACACTCGCCCTACCCTACTTCTAAGGATAGATAGAAAAGGTGGGAGAGGGTTTAGGAGGTATTTTGAGCGCATGCTTGTTGCTTTAATAGAGAAAGGGCTTGGCATTTCACTCTTTGTTGTGGGGTTGTCACGGATTGGCCGGCCATACGGATAGGGAAGTCCAAGGAGCTTTTTCTTTGTGGAGGTTTCACATCACATTAGTCATTCCATTCCTTCCGGAAAACCTAAAACGTGCAGGCCTACCTAAGAATAGAGAGGGTACTTTCTGATTTGAAAATTAGGTTCTATTACGATGTATACGATGGGATATAGTTGAAGAAGAAAACTGGTTCTTCTCTTGATCCAATTTTGTTTGATTGATCTTGCCACTTAGAACTGGTGGGTAGGTCTGTCTTTCTCTGGATCCCGCTGAGCTGAAAGACATGAGACATACATAAAAAATCGTTTAGATCCGGACCGGGCTCTCGAAAGCTCATGTGACCGGAGGTGGGAAGATATGGGCTGGAAAAGCATGTTAATAATCACCGCGGGCCCTTATGCCCCGAGTGCTCAGCTTCGTCCCAGAAGTGGAACTAACTGGAGGGTCGGTATGCGAAGAGAGGTCTCCCTTGTAACAGGAGTGAAGAATGACCCGACCCGGCCACAAGAAGACAGGCAGAGTGGCGGGGCAATGGTACCAGACGTTAAGGAGAGAGAAGTGAGTTGGTCTCGATGATAGCCCAGGCGAGTCTCGTGTGTGATAGTCTGACCCGGATGTTGGATATAGTTCCCTTCGGGTTAGGGTTCCAAACCTGCCCTATCCCTTGTTGCCCCGGAGCTCGAGGTCTACTTCTACCTAGATACATACAGCTTGCCTTACCACCATTTCAGAGCCGATGCCCCCTTTTCTGATAGAGGGGAGTGAGAAAGAGATTTATTTTCGGATCGCCTAAGTCAATAGCTCAAAAATAGGTGGAGTTCGCCCTTTCCTTTGAAGCATAGTTAAGTGTTGCAACAGGGGGGTTGTTCAGCGAACGGGAAGCAAACAAAGTCTCCATACCAACATGGAAGGCTTCGCAGCTATCCAGAAGAGAGCCTTACTCTATAGGGGTGCTAACGCTTTACTAATAGAATCTCAAGTCAAGGCTCTTCTTCTGTTCTACAAATCTAACTAATCTATACGACTACTAAGACTAGGTCTTATAGAGTGAACTAGCATAGTAATTTGTCTATTTTTTGTGCTACTAGAAGCCTAAGCCGCACTATACTATACTTGACTGAACCTCCTTACGCCGGTTCAAAGAAGGCAATAAGAGAGGACTGACGCGTCAGCTTCGAGAGCGCCTTTTCCTTAAGCATTTCTTTCTCCATCTAAGGTCAGGGAAGAACCTAAGGGAAAAACCGCTTTATTACCAATTAGTTGGAAGAAAGAAGGAGCCGCTCGTCCCGGGAAACGAAGTACGCTTTGGTGAGCGAGAAGCAGCCAGGTATAGGAGAAGGGGCGGTTGGCTTAGTAAAGATAGTATAAAGTTCCACTTTGTGAATAGTGCCTCGGCTCGGTTGAGTAATGTAGTTCGCTCGGCTCGCAGCGGACTTGTTCTATTCTAGTGGAAAGACATTTCTCTCTGGGAAAAAACATAATCTTTCTATATTTGTTCGTTAGAGCTCATCACTGAAGAATGGTGGCTTGACCTTTTGGAATTAGAGAATAACTTCTTCGCGTGGGCGGCGTACGTACAAGGCTGTTCGGACCCCCTCCCTCTTGTATGAGGTGCGTTGCCATCGTCTCTTTCTCCTTTGCCAGGTTACATGGCATGGATTCGGCGATTGACAAATCGGATCTTGGCTCGCTGTCCCGCCGACGAACCAGTCTAGAAGTAGAAAGGGAAGGCAGTAGAAGCAGGTCCCCCCTCCCTCTCTTTGTCTTCTTCTCGCCGCTTTTCTCGTCCATCCTGCCCTGCGCCGCTTACAGATTCAGTTGCAGGTATCTAAGCATCTATTAGTGTTGGGGGCTGGGGCGCAAAGCGCAAACCGCTCTTCGATCTCCCGGTGAGTTGGACGGGAACGAGACAGAGGGGGTTATCTATGGAGCATTTAAATTGGCCCTTTCTGTTGGAATAGTGGAAAGTCTTCTTCATAGGGGATTTTCTTTTTCTTATCAACATAGAGTTGGAACTTAGCCGTGTAAGTTGCGAGTGGACCAGTGTGAAGCTTTAGCTTCGTTGCCGGCCAGAGCTCCTAGCCGACGACCGGCTACCCCTTTCGAGCTCAGCTGACCCCTTCTTGATTCAGTTTTTTCCCTATTTGAGATAGATGAATCAATGAAACTTTTATCCCCGGTTCCTGCTTGGTCAATAAGGCCCCTATGTTTCATGCTATTCATGAAAAAAAACCTTTCAATGGTGTGAATAAAAAAGCCCTTCCTGCCTAGACAAGATTGTAGCATCCCTTCAAATCTCTTTTTAAAAAGAAAGTGTAATAGCCACTGCCCCCTGTTGGGCCTCCTCGGAGAGGACAAATCTCTGTCTCAACAATAACTCTTCTCTACAGCGCAAGCCCACCTGACATTCCTTTCTATCATTCGTTCCTAGATAGCTGTGGTCTTCCAAGATACATATGGAAGATTGCGAAGCCTGCTCCCCTTATGTGTGATGGGAGGTGAGGCTGTTCAAGGCAATGAGAATTGGCCGGGCAGTCAAGCTTTCGTGGAGATGGCTTAAGAGAGATTGAGATTCTATTCTTCGCGAAGGTCATACCAGGGAAGTTGTTACGAAAGGAGGTTGAGCTTTCGAGGTCCTCATCCATATGAAGGCCAGGCAAACTGACTTGTAGCTTGAGAAAGGGCGGATGGAAGGATAGCTGGGAATCCCACTTATCTTATAAGGAAAAGTCTTTCTCAGTATCTAATGAACCGAACGCTTCAGCCGGGAAGAACAAAGTCACTGCTGGACCAATGCTAGTAAGTGCCAAATCAAAAGGCAATGATAATGTTATCAGTAGCAGATGAAAGTATGGAAGCTGGATCAGGATAAATCGAATCGGAATCTTCGGAATTGGGACAAAGATCTCCAACCGAATTGGCACTGCCACTGTGGAGTGATTCTCTTTCCTGGCGTGGAAGCCCCTGGACGCTGTGCAACAACTCCTCTGATTGGCTAGACATCTCCTTGTTCGGGTCATGCACACCACAAGTAGAAAAAACTGGATCTCTTATTCGCCTTCCAACGGGGGAACTCTCTCAGGTCCTAGTTTTTTTGGAATCTCTTTGGATCATCGGGTAAAGAAGCTGGTCCAGCATCAACATCATACCCGGGCAGAACTCCTAGCCGCTAACCCTATTATAGACTTTCCCGCACTTCGACTAGAAAATACTATATGTATACCCCGCACACTTTAGGGAAAAAAAACATCAAATGGAATTTCTCGTAGGATGGCTGGAACAGAACTTGGCTTACAATAGGATATAGATTCGTATTAGAGATAGATCTCTAACTGGCTTTAAGGTAAGGCTTGATCACAGGATAGATCTTTACTCTTTCCCTATATATGCATATTCCCATCAGGGAAAAAGAGACCTAGTTAGCCCTGGAAATGCTTGGAACTGCAACTCAAACTGCAAGGGAACCCGCATGCAAATGAATGACTTCAACCTAGGCAAGACCCTACTTGCTGGTTTATCCATCATCCAATCCACAACAATTCGAATGAAAGCCTGATACTTTTCACCTACTCAAACGAGATTGAAAACTACCATTCCGTCGAATTGGAAAAGGTTTCGAAGAGCGCAGAAGGTTAGTTCGGTGGCATTAGTAGGCAAAAGCCCTTAACTTCAAAAAAATCAATTGTATTCAAAATGTATTTACGTGGTTTTTTCTGGAACGTATTAATACGCTAGACCCATGCTTCGAGTTGTTTCATGCCATAAATAAACTCGAACGCTCAAAAAAATCCGTTGGACAGGCGGATTCACATCTCTTACAACCGACACAGTCCTCCGTTCTTGGAGCAGAAGCAATTTGCTTAGCTTTACATCCATCCCACGGTATCATTTCTAATACATCTGGTGGGCAGGCTCGCACACATTGAGTACATCCTATACATGTATCATAAATCTTTACTGAATGTGACATCGGATCTAACCATTTTATAATGTCATCAAAACGATTCTAGTTAAAACTCTTCAGCTCACGCTGACTATTACCTAGTAACGGGCAAAGAGAAAAGCTTTGAAACGGAACTATTTACAGAAGGAAAGAAAAGAAACGATTCCTATTCTAGGCGCGGGGAAAGTCCCCAAAGGCTTCTTTTTTTTGTTTTGACGGGGAAAAAGTAAAAAGAGGAAGCCTGTATGCCACCGGTCTTTCATTAGATCTAACAAAAGGTTCAGCAAGAGCCGGAGAAGCATAACTTGTCCTTCTGGTTCATAAGCTGGGTCTTTGGTCGATCGCCTCACTGCATTTCTACCGAATGGATTTGTTGATAGATATGATGAAGATCTGTTTAGTGGCTTTTTTACCTAGCATCATAAGTTGGTAGAGAAGAGAGGTCCCTAGAAGGATAGCTTTCACCAGAACTCCGGGAGGGTGCTTCACAAACAGTAGCTGCACTTGGATAGAGAGAATTCTCAGCTTTTGACCCGCCCCAGCATCCCCTACAATCAAGCTCCTATCCATCCGATTCGGTCTCTATACGTATCCATCTTTTCGTGCTATGTTCTAGTTACGTCATGAGATCCTGTTTCAAGGGTGGTGTGAGCTAGAGACATCGTCAATTACATTTCTACCTCATGGTTGATAGTTGTAAGTCTCGGACTAGAGTCTCTTTAGTATAGTATCTATAACCTGCTTTTATTTTCTCGTTTCCGCTCCTGTACAGTAACGGGATATTAGGGCTTTAGCCAGGTAATAGGAACTAGTTTGAGGTAAAGGGTTTCCCCGTGCTGGTACTAGAAA
>NW_025955876.1:0-2500 GCF_020921035.1 Rhodamnia argentea
AAAATGAGAGTAAAAGAGACATATATATTATGATATATATAATATCCATCCATATTGAATTGCGGATACAGAAATAATAGAATTATTTCTGATGGATCAAATGTAGGTCTCCGATAGAGATTAAAGAAGATAGGCAAGAAATTCAAAGAACAAGAAACGCTTTTTTCTATGGTTTATATAGAAAAAGAAAAAATCGGTATCTAATTCGAATAAATGCAGGATTTCCGCATAAATAAAAGGGGGATATGGCGAAATTGGTAGACGCTACGGACTTAATTCGATTGAGCCTTGGTATGGAAACCTACTAAGTGACAACTTTCAAATTCAGAGAAACCCTGGAATTAAAGATGGGCAATCCTGAGCCAAATCCTGTTTTACGAAAACCAACAAAACAATAAGGGTTCATAAAGCGAGAATAAAAAAAGAATAGGATAGGTGCAGAGACTCAATGGGAGCTGTTCTAACAAAGGGAGTTGCCCACGTTGCGTTGGTAAAGGAATCTTTTTCTCGAAACTCGAGAAAGGGAAAGGAGAAATCTATGTACATACGTATACGTACTGAATACTATCTCAAATGATTAATGACGACGGGAATTTTTTAAAAGAAAAGAATTGTTGTGAATCAATTCTAAGTTGAAGAAAGAATCGAATATTCATTGATTTAATCATTTACTCCATGGTCTGATAAATCTTTTGAAGAACTGATTAATCGGACGAGAATAAAGATAGAGTCCCATTCTACATGTCAATACCGACAAAAATGAAATTTATAGTAAGAGGAAAATCCGTCGACTTTAAAAATCGTGAGGGTTCAAGTCCCTCTATCCCCAAAAAAGGACCATTTGACCCCTTAAATTAACGATCTATCCTATATATATATATTTTGAAAATCCAAAAAATTCTAGGGCCTGGATAAGACTTTTTCTACCCCTTTCGTCTTTTTAATTGACATAGAACCAAGTCATCTAGTAAAATGAGAATGATGTGTAAGGAATAGTCGGGATAGCTCAGCTGGTAGAGCAGAGGACTGAAAATCCTCGTGTCACCAGTTCAAATCTGGTTCCTGGCACATACTTAATTTGTATAAGTATCTATTCCATAAATGAAATTGATATCTACAACTTAATTGATATGGATCGACATACATATTCATTAATAGTATAGATCATGATACATCCTTACCCATCTAGGTATCTGGAACTATATTCCTTTATTTTATAGCTATAGCTGAGGAAAATTTCTAGAAAGAGTAGAATATAAAAAGTATCTATACGTAAAATATCCAAATTAGATTCTCTTTTCTCTTCTTTTTGATTTCTTTTGTTCATTTCAGACTGTGTCTCCTCTCGTTCAAATTCAAAATATGAATACTTCATACATATATGAAAGGTTCAATTAGTTGGTTGAAAGACCCAAGCAAAGGTCTAGTCTCAAGGAGTTAATGGATGGGAATAGCCAAGATGGATCTGAGATACAGTACAAATAGAATTCGATCCCTTTGCTTTCTTGTTATTTTCTTTTTTCATATTCTATTTATTCATTCTCTCCTACGCGACCTTCTATGGTGCGTGTAAGTTATGTGCGCGGTACAAAGTTCATAATGTGGAACTCTTTTAATTCATCCTATTGGCTCCAAAATAAAAAGAAAGAAGTATACTCCAAATTTGAGAATTTCAATGAATCCCTAATTGTATTGTTTTTTTTTATTTAGCACATCCATATTACGAATGATACTTCAATTACTCCGTTTGATTTCGAAGAGAACATACAAATACTCCTTGAATATATGGAGTTATAGAAATGAGGATTAGTTTCTTATCATTCAATGAGCATCTTGTATTTCATAAAAATTAGGGGCAATATAATCCTTACGTAAGGGCCATCCTATCCAACTTTCAGGCATTAAGATGCGTTTAAGTCGTGGATGAGTATCATAACATATTCCCAACATATCATAAGATTCCCGTTCTTGAAAATCCGCACTTTTCCAAATCCAGAAAACAGATGGAATTCGAGGATTACTCCTCGGGGCAAATACTTTTATGCATACCTCTTCCGTTTGATCTACACCATACTCTATTCTCGTAAGATGATACACACTAGCTAACAGTCCACCGGGTGCTACATCATAAGCACATTGGGAACGTAGATAATTGTAACCATATACGTATAAAATGACAGCAATGGAATGCCAATCCTCAGGCTTTATTTGTAAAGTCTCTATTCCTTGATAATCGAAGCCCAAAGATCTATGAACTAGTCCATGCTTGACTAGCCAAGCAGACAAACGACCCTGCATCTTTTTTATCTCCCGCATTTTGATTTGTATTTTTATTTGTATAAGTAGTTCACATTTACGATGAAATGCAATTTAGGAAGATTAATTTGCTGTTTGTTATTCTCTACAAAGGAATGCTTCCTAATTCACTAATTCGTGGGAAGATACTGAACTTTTGTATTTGAAAAATGTTTCAGGAGGTATCTCTGAAGTAGATGGTGAT
>NW_025955876.1:7500-27500 GCF_020921035.1 Rhodamnia argentea
ATTCCTCATATTTTCACATCTAGGATTTACATATACAACATAATATATCACTGTCAAGAGTAAATTTCTTATTATTTCAATATGATATTTGGATTCAAAAAAAGTAAGGGATCCAAAATTTCAAAAACAAGAATTGGGTTGCGCCATACATAGGAAAGAGTATACAATAATGATGTATTTGGCGAATCAAATACCATGGTATAATCAAAGAACCATTATGATTAGTTGATAATATTCGTTGATGATTTTGTGAAAGCTTTCATTAACTCCGAATTTATGGCGAGTAGACCTTGTTGTTGTGAGAATTCTTAATTCATGAGTTGTAGGGAGGGACTTATGTCACCACAAACAGAGACTAAAGCAAGTGTTGGATTCAAAGCTGGTGTTAAAGATTATAAACTGACTTATTATACTCCTGACTATGAAACCAAAGATACTGATATCTTGGCGGCATTCCGAGTAACTCCTCAACCTGGAGTTCCTCCTGAGGAAGCAGGGGCTGCGGTAGCTGCTGAATCTTCTACTGGTACATGGACAACTGTGTGGACCGATGGGCTTACCAGCCTTGATCGTTATAAAGGAAGATGCTACAACATCGAGCCTGTTGCTGGAGAAGAAAATCAATATATATGTTATGTAGCTTACCCTTTAGACCTTTTTGAAGAAGGTTCTGTTACTAATATGTTTACTTCCATTGTGGGTAATGTATTTGGGTTCAAAGCCCTGCGCGCTCTACGTCTGGAGGATCTGCGAATCCCTACTTCCTATACGAAAACTTTCCAAGGCCCGCCTCATGGCATCCAAGTTGAGAGAGATAAATTGAACAAGTATGGGCGTCCTCTATTGGGATGTACTATTAAACCTAAATTGGGGTTATCCGCTAAGAACTACGGTAGAGCAGTTTATGAATGTCTTCGTGGTGGACTTGATTTTACGAAAGATGATGAGAACGTGAACTCACAACCATTTATGCGTTGGAGAGACCGTTTCGTATTTTGTGCCGAAGCACTTTTTAAAGCACAGGCTGAAACAGGTGAAATCAAAGGGCATTACTTGAATGCTACTGCAGGTACATGCGAAGAAATGATGAAAAGGGCTGTATTTGCCAGAGAATTGGGAGTTCCTATCGTAATGCATGACTACTTAACAGGGGGATTCACTGCAAATACTAGCTTGGCTCATTATTGCCGAGATAATGGTCTACTTCTTCACATCCATCGTGCAATGCATGCAGTTATTGATAGACAGAAAAATCATGGTATGCACTTTCGGGTACTAGCTAAAGCCTTACGTCTGTCTGGTGGAGATCATATTCACGCTGGCACTGTAGTAGGTAAACTTGAAGGAGAAAGAGACATTACTTTGGGCTTTGTTGATTTACTACGTGATGATTTTGTTGAAAAAGATCGAAGCCGCGGTATTTATTTCACTCAAGATTGGGTCTCTCTACCAGGTGTTCTGCCCGTAGCTTCTGGGGGGTATTCACGTTTGGCATATGCCTGCTCTGACCGAGATCTTTGGAGATGATTCTGTACTACAATTCGGCGGAGGAACTTTAGGACACCCTTGGGGAAATGCACCGGGTGCCGTAGCGAATCGAGTAGCTCTGGAAGCATGCGTACAAGCTCGTAATGAGGGACGTGATCTTGCTCGTGAGGGTAATGAAATTATCCGTGAGGCTAGCAAATGGAGTCCTGAACTAGCTGCTGCTTGTGAAGTATGGAAGGAGATCAAATTTGAATTCCAAGCAATGGATACTTTGTAATCCACTAATTACCGTTCGTTCCCTTAATTGAATTGCAATTAAACTCGGCCCAATCTTTTACTAAAAGGATTGAGCCGAATACAAAGATTCTATTTAGTCTATCTATCTCATATATAGATATATTTAGATAGATATACAAGATAAAAAAACATAACTAAATAAACAATTGAAATGCTTCTATTGTTTGTTCTTGTTTGTTGTGTTGGATCCACAATTAATCTTATGGGTCTTTAGGATTGGTGTATTCTTTTAATCCCTTAGTTTCGGATCATGAATGGAGTCAAGTATCACAACCTCTTCTACCCATCCTGTATATTGTCCTTTTCGTTCCGTGTTGGAATAGACGAGATTTTACGAAAAAAGTTTTTGATAAAAGAGAACAAATATTTCTTTTTTTTTCGATGCGAATTTGACACAAGATGAGGGAAATCGCTATTTCCATTTCGAATTCAAAAAAAAATATTTAGAATATTCTATAATAAAAAGGAGTTCCATCATATATATAGTTATAGCGAAGTAATACTCCGGGTTCTCACAAAACAAAAGAAAATCCTTTACTCATTCCTTATTTTATTAGTTACTGATCCAGTGATTGGATCTATATGCTTATTCCGATATAAAATGTGAAATATTCAAATTATTTTTCATCGAATGACTATTCATCTCATCTATTGTATTTTCATGTAAATAGGGGCAAGAAAGTTCTATGGAAAAATGGTGGTTCAATTCGATGTTGTATAAAGGAAAATTAGAATACAGGTGTGGGCTAAGTAAATCAATTGATAGGTTTGGTGATCCTATTGAAAAAACCAGTGTAAGTGAAGATCCGGTTATAAACGATACGGATAAAAAGATTCATAGTTGGAGTGAAAGTTCTAGTTACAGTAATGCTAATCATTTAGTGGGTGTCAGGGACGTTCGTAATTTTATCTCTGATGACACCTTTTTGGTTAGAGATAGTAATAGGAATATATATTCCATATATTTTGATATTACTAATCAAATTTTTGAGATTGACAATGATCCTTCTTTACTGAGTGAACAAGAAAGTTCTTTTTTTAGTTATCGGACTTATACTTATCTGAAGAATGGATCTAAGAATGACGATCCACCCTGTGATCGTTCCATGTATGATACTAAATACAGTTGGAATAATCACATTACTAGTTGCATTAACTCTTATCTTGTTTCTCAAATCTGTATTGAGAGTTCCATTTTAAGTAGTAGTGACAATTCCAGTGACAGTTACATTTCTAGTTACATTTATGGTGAAAGTAGAAATAGTAATGAAAGGGGGAGCTCCAGTATAAGAACTAGCAGGAATGGTATTGATTTCACTCGAAGAGAAAATTCTACTGATTTCGATTTGACTCAAAAATATAGGCATTTGTGGGTTCAATGCGAAAATTGTTATGGATTAAATTATAAGAAACTTTTGAAGTCCAAAATGAATATTTGTGACCAATGTGGATATCATTTGAAAATGAGTAGTTCAGATCGAATCGAACTTTCGATTGATCCAGGTACTTGGGATCCTATGGATCAAGACATGGTTTCTCTGGATCCTATTGAATTTCATTCGGAGGAGGAACCCTATAAAGATCGTATTGATTCTTATCAAAGAAAGACAGGATTAACCGATGCTGTTCAAACAGGCACAGGTCGAATAAACGGTATTCCGATAGCAATTGGAGTTATGGATTTTCAGTTTATGGGGGGTAGTATGGGATCAGTAGTAGGCGAGAAAATCACCCGTTTGATCGAGTACGCTACCAATAAATTTTTACCTCTGATTCTAGTGTGTGCTTCCGGAGGAGCACGTATGCAAGAAGGAAGCTTGAGCTTGATGCAAATGGCTAAAATATCTGCCGCTTTATATGATTATCAATCCCATAAAAAGTTGTTCTATGTATCAATCCTTACATCCCCTACTACTGGTGGGGTAACGGCTAGTTTTGGGATGTTGGGGGATATCATTATTTCCGAACCTAATGCTTACATTGCATTCGCAGGTAAAAGAGTAATTGAACAAACATTGAATAAGATAGTACCTGAAGGTTCACAAGCGGCTGAATATTTATTCCATAAGGGCTTATTCGATCTAATCGTACCACGTAATCCTTTAAAGGGTATTCTGAGTGAGTTATTTAAGCTTCACGCTTTTTTTCCTTTGAATTAAAATTCACTTATTAAGTTAAGTGGAGCCTAAAGTAAAATTATTGTTATTTTATTTAGTTACATTTTTGTATTTGTAGCGAACAATTAGGCATTTTGTCGGAATCAAAGTAAAAATTCTAAGGAAGAATTTCTTTTTTCTTTGGTGACATAATCAATAATATTGAATTCTAAATTGTATAAAGAATCGTGTGGATAATTCTTTTTTTATACCGATATTACTGATTATTAATTAGGAAACCCCTATCAACAATATAAAAAAAATTGTTCCTTCTTCGAAATTCAAATTGGTCAAGGCAAATAAAAGAAACCGAGGGTCATCTTTCCTTCTTGCTTCGTATGTATGGTATATATAATTCAAAAATAGAAAATATAGATATAGAGTTTCTTTCGACTATATCTTCTGAGAATCTCTATTTTGACTAAGAATCCTGTTGTTGGATTGAATTCTAACGAATCCTTCGGGAATTTGTAAGAAACTCTTTATTTCTTTATTTATTAATAAAAAAAAGATTCGAATTGAATTCGAATTTTAAGACAATAATAGAATAGATTATCATACGTATATTTCATGTAGAAAGATAAAGAAGAATAAGTCTCATTTATTTAATTATCCATTCCTTGCACTTATTATTTAATATATATACTCACTTAGATATACTCAATATAATTATATACGAATTATAATTATTCTAACATATCTTTCTAACAATAACAGGTACAAATATTAAATCGAGGTACCCATTTTATGACAACTCTTAACAACTTACCTTCTCTCTTTGTGCCTTTAGTGGGCCTAGTATTTCCGGCAATTGCAATGGCTTCTTTATCTTTTCATGTTCAAAAAAACAAGATTTTTTAGATTCGATAGGTGCGAATCTTATCTATTTTTTTTCAAGACTTAGATATAGATAACACAGATATCTATTTAGTAGAATATGGCGGTTTCCTCCGAACATAGCTCTTATGTATGCGTAAATATATGGGTAAATAAATTATAGCAATTTTCAAAGAGATCGGAATCGAGGTGGATGTATGAAATGTAAAGTCAATCTATCTATATGTGGATATCTATAGGAGATCATATAAAAAGGATATTCTTATTTTAGACCTAACCAATTTGATCTAACCAATTAGATGAATTACTCCTAAAGGGTTACATCCGAATAACGCTAGTTGATGAGAGTTACTTCGGAAACAAAAAAAGGAAAGTCAAATTCATTTGGACTATTTTCTCAATTCCAATAAAATGCAACTGGATCTAGTATGAGTTGGCGATCAGAACATATATGGATAGAACTTAGAGTGGGGTCTCGAAAAATAAGTAATTTCTGCTGGGCCTTTATCCTTTTTTTAGGTTCATTAGGATTCGTATTAGTTGGATCTTCCAGTTATTTCGGTAAGAATTGGATATCTTTAGTTCCGTCTCAACAAATTCTTTTTTTTTCCACAAGGGATCGTGATGTCTTTCTACGGTATCGCAGGTCTCTTTATTAGTTCTTATTTGTGGTGCACAATTTCGTGGAATGTAGGTAGTGGCTATGATCGATTCGATAGAAAAGAAGGAATAGTGTGTATTTTTCGTTGGGGATTTCCTGGAAAAAATCGTCGTATCTTCCTACGATTTCGTATGAAAGATATTCAGTCCATCCGAATAGAAGTTAAAGAAGGTATTTATGCTCGTCGTGTCCTTTATATGGAAATAAAAGGACAGGGGGACGTTCCCTTGACGCGCACTGATGAGAACTTGACTCCGCGTGAAATTGAGCAAAAAGCCGCCGAATTGGCCTATTTCTTGCGCGTACCAATTGAAGTATTTTGAAATGAACTTTAACTAAAGAAGAAATTCCGGCAGGGAAAAAATTCAAGAATTCTCTTTCTTTCTTCAGCATAGCATAGCTTAATAAAGCTTTTTCAGAACGTTCATTCGAGTCAAAGTAGACGTATATGGAACATCCATAAAACGAAACTTTTTTTGTCCGCATAAAAAAGAATTTATGCGTATGAAAATCCACTCAACTCAATTCAGTAAAAAACAAGTAAAAGTAGCAAATCGAAATAAAATAATAGATTCATCTCCTCGTATATCAAAACATTTCGGAATAAAGGATTTCTCTTTTTATTTTCAATATGAATTGATGGGTTAGATACAAATAGATCATATCTTGTAAATTCTCTCTCCTTTCTTTTGTCAACCGAACTTTTTTTTTATCTTTTGTGTTTCTTAATGATCAAAGGCAAAGGATTGCTTGGATCTCTTATAAGGATAACTTTTATGTCTTGTTTTGCCACTCATTTTTTTTTTTGATCATTAGGTTTTGAATTTGTGATCGTTAGATCAAAATATTCTTCATAAATCTCTCTCCATTTTTCCTGGACTCTAATTGCGGGTAGCCGGCCATTTTTTTTTTTTTTCGAAAGATTTTCTTTTTTGATAGAAAGGACAAAAGGAGTTCTTTTGGCTTAAAATCCGAATAATAGAGTATTCATTACTTGCTTGAATTAGTTCTTTTAAGCATTCATCGAAAAGGGCTTCGAATTTGATCAATTCAATTGAGGTATCTGGAAACAAGATTTTTTATTATTTCGTCATTCGAAACGGGTATTTTATTTCTGTATTCTTTCGAAATTCAAGGAATAACTACTGAATCACAAATAAAAAACAGGGAATAAATTCATAGGTCCGATGCCTTGTAATAGAACTTAGGGTTAATAGAAATAGTAGATCACATAGATTCAACAAATGAGGTGGGTTCATTAACAATTCAAAGATGAAAAGAAAAAATGGCAAAAAAGAAAGCATTTCTTCCTCTTCTATATCTTACATCTATAGTATTTTTGCCCTGGTGGATCTCTCTCTCATTTAATAAATGTCTTGAATTTTGGATTACTAATTGGTGGAATACTAGGCAATCCGAAACTTTTTTGACCGATATTCAAGAAAAGAGTATTCTAGAAAAATTCATAGAATTGGAAGAACTCTTACTCTTGGACGAAATGATAAAAGAATACCCGGAAATACATCTACAAACACTTCGTATAGAAATCCACAAAGAAACGATGCAATTGATCAAGATGCACAATGAGGATCATATCCATATGATTTTGCATTTATCGACAAATATAACCTCTTTCATTATTTTAAGTGGTTATTCTATTCTGGGTAATGAAGAACTTGCTATTCTTAACTCTTGGGTTCAAGAATTCCTATATAACTTAAGCGACACAATAAAAGCTTTTTCTATTCTTTTATTAACTGATTTATGTATCGGATTCCATTCGCCCCATGGTTGGGAACTAATGATTGGCTATGTCTACAAAGATTTTGGATTTGCTCACAACGATCAAATTATATCTGGTCTTGTTTCTACTTTTCCAGTCATTCTGGATACAATTTTTAAATATTGGATCTTCCGTTATTTAAATCGTATATCTCCATCACTTGTAGTGATTTATCATTCAATGAATGATTGATCCAACTATAATATTTGTTACTTTGTAACATAAGGTACATAAGCAAAGCATTTCAATTTGAAGACGTACTTACTCTTTCTACCCTACTGGGATTTCTCTTACTACTATATTCCAGTAAAATTATTTCAGTAAACTAAATAGCAGAATTGTGGATAGGGAACTATACAAGCGACCTACCTAATTTTATTGTAGAAATTTTCGGGATCAATGATTGGACCATGCAAACTAAAAACACCTTTTCTTGGATAAAGAAAGAGATTATTCGATCTATTTCCGTATCGCTGATGGTATATATCATAACTCGGACATCCATTTCAAATGCATATCCCATTTTTGCACAGCAGGGTTATGAAAATCCACGAGAAGCGACCGGGCGTATTGTATGTGCCAATTGCCATTTAGCTAATAAGCCCGTGGATATTGAGGTTCCGCAAGCGGTACTTCCTGATACTGTATTTGAGGCAGTTGTTCGAATTCCTTATGATATTCAAGTTAAACAAGTTCTTGCTAATGGTAAAAAGGGAGGTTTGAATGTGGGGGCTGTTCTTATTTTACCTGAGGGATTTGAATTAGCCCCCCCGATCGTATTTCGCCCGAGATGAAAGAAAAGATAGGCAATCTGTCTTTTCAGAGCTATCGCCCCACTAAAAAAAATATTCTTGTGATAGGTCCTGTTTCTGGTCAGAAATATAGTGAAGTCACCTTTCCTATTCTTTCCCCGGACCCCGCTACTAATAAAGATGTTCACTTCTTAAAATATCCCATATATGTAGGCGGGAACAGAGGAAGGGGTCAGATTTATCCCGATGGGAACAAGAGTAACAATACAGTTTATAATGCTACAGCGTCTGGTGTAGTAAGTAAAATCATACGAAAAGAAAAAGGGGGGTACGAAATAACCATATCGGATGAGTCATATGAACGTCAAGTGGTTGATATTATTCCCCCAGGGCCAGAACTTCTTGTTTCCGAAGGCGAATCTATCAAACTTGATCAGCCATTAACGAGTAATCCTAATGTGGGTGGATTTGGTCAAGGGGACGCAGAAATAGTACTTCAAGATCCATTCCGTGTCCAAGGCCTTTTGTTCTTCTTGGCATCTGTTATTTTGGCACAAATATTTTTGGTTCTTAAGAAGAAACAGTTTGAGAAGGTTCAATTGTCCGAAATGAATTTCTAGATTCGCGAATTTCCAATATCAAGTTCGTAAAAAGAATTCAATTATGTTATGTATGATCCAAAATTATAAAAAGCTTTTTACTTGTTTCTATTCCAGATGTAGATATCGGGAATTTTTTGTACCGCATTCCTAGTCATAGTATGTATATTGGAAAGAAGATTATTTGACTTTATCTCTTCTTTTTTGTTCAAGCCAAATTCGAGCGGTGTCACTAGGTCACTCTTGTGAGATTGAAATGTCATAGAATGGATCAATCGTTTTCTATTCTAATAGAAGAAAATCGAAAATTTTACTGGATACTAAACATAAGATAAGTAAGTGGAGAATAGAAAACAAAGGATTATTCGCCTTCTTCTTAGTCTTTTCTTTGACACAAGAAAGGAATTTTCTGCATTTCTTTCTTGTGTCTACATAAGGTTTTTGATCTGTTCGTAAAAGATTACTATCCTTAGTTTATATTTTTTTCCAGGTTTATTAGAACCCTTTTTTTATATTTATTACATATATAAAGTAGTGAACAAACAAAAAATAGAGGTCAATTTTTTGATAAAATAGAACCTATTCTAATGAACTTAGAAAAAAATTCAACTTTGATGAGATACTAAATAGAGTGAGGATCTATTCGAAAACGATTTGCTTTGCATAATATCTTATCGCCAGAAATATATATTGTAATTGTGTCATTCAGGAAAATGAAATCGAGCGATTCTTTCTTCTAACTTTGAAAGATGGATAAGATACTATCAGCGAATAAGAGATGTTCTAAATCAATTAATGAAGTTTTCAAAAACATTATCAGAGAAAATGAAGTTTTTTTTTTAATCGGGAAAAGTTATTTCTTTTTTATTTCGACTAATAAAATATTATGAAAGCTTAAGAAGGGGATTCTTGCCTTCTTAAGCTTTCATATCTCCAACTGAGTTCATCTTATTATTAGATTATTACAGAGATGAACCCAACCCGGAGTATGAACCATAAAAGAAAATACCTAGTAAACCGATCACAAGAATACCAGTTACAGTACCTATTATCCAAAGAGGAATCCTTCCAGTAGTATCGGCCATTTATCCCGCTTCCCTCCACCATTTCTTTCATCAAGTTGTCATGCTAAAGACATAAACAGCCATAGATAATTATGAGATGTGATCCTTCCGAATGGGTTAAGATAATTCTTATTATTATTTAGTATTCTACTATTCCTTTTTCTTCTCTTAATTGAAGAAATAATTGGAAAATAAAACAGCAAGTACAAAAATGAGTAATAACCCCCAGTAGAGACTGGTACGATTCAATTCAACATTTTGTTCGTTCGGGTTTGATTGTGTCGTAGCTCTATAATTTGTATTAGGTTTATCGTTGGATGAACTGCATTGCTGATATTGACCCTAAAAAAGAAACGGTAGGTACAGCTAGTCCATGAACAGCTAACCATCGCACTGTAAAAATTGGATAGGTTCGATCTATGGTCATTGGGTCCTCCTAAAAAGATCTACTAAATTCATCGAGTTGTTCCAAAGGGTCAAAACGGCCAGTTATTAATGGAATTCCTTGTCGGCTCTCTGTAAAATATTCGTTTGGACGAGGGCTTCCAAACACATCATAGGCTAAACCCGTGCTGACGAATAACCAACCCGCAATGAATAGGGAAGGTATAGTAATACTATGAATAACCCAGTATCGAATACTGGTAATAATATCAGCAAAAGAACGTTCTCCTGTGCTTCCAGACATGCTGAGCTCCACATATTCTTGTACAGTTAAAGGGGGGATCGATTCCATAAAAGATGATATCAGTAAATGGCAATTCACTGAAGTTCCATACTTGTTAGATCGTCAATATTGTACCCAGGGTGTTTTTCGAGTATACCGAATCAGTATAGCTATCCTTATTCTGACACAGCAACGCAATCTTAATCAGTATGGAAATGAAGTACTAGATAATTTTTTTATTATTTTCTTGTTGCTTGTCGATATAGAATCATGCATGTACTATTCCATATCCAATTTCTCCAATTTCTATAAGGTTTCTTTCTCTCCATTTTTTACACAATTGAATTCGATGCGAAATTGGAAAATCTCCTTTTCAGAACTATAAGCTTAAACTGTAGAAGAGTTTTTTGTTGTTCTCTTTTTTTTTTCATTTTCATTTTAAGAGGAATTGTTTATTCGTAGAGTAACAAGTAAAAGGGGTAGATAGTATTGAAAAAAAAAGAGAACAAAAAAAAAAATAGAATTGGAATAATCAATATTCATGATGCACACATTGTTTTCTTGTATTAGATCGAAAGGTTCTTTCTGGAACTAGCTGCAAGGGTGGGAATTTATGATATGAAAAGACAATTTCTATTTCTAATAAATATGGAAAAAATGTAGAACCTAGCAAAGAAACGAAAATTATAGGAATTACTAGTCTTAGAATCTAGTTGGACGAAAATAAAGATTTGATTTTCGTGAGTGATCTGATCAGTTGTGCGATACCTTTTTTATTTTTACTTTATTTATTTTCATTTTTACTTATTCAATTCAGTAGTAGGTTCATTCACATAATATCTCAAATGACAAGAAAAAAGGTGTTATTGTTATAAGGTCACTCTTTATTCTAAAATCGAAAAATAGATTCGATACGATTAAAAAAAAAGATCAAAAGAAAAGAGAAATGATTTTGAATTCTGTTCTATATGGATTCAAATTTATTATTATTATTTTAATAATTCAAATTTATTGTTATTTGATTATTTTAATATTAGTCTACTCAAGAATTGTCTAATGAATCCCTTGATTCGAAATTAAGGGATAGGTAGATATTACAAATTATTAATTGATCTCTTTTTGTACCTCCCTTACTCTATGTTTTTGTTAATCCCGTCTATAATGATTGACGAATTAACAACTGTCAATTGAACTTATTCTTTCATTTGAATTGGTATTTTTGCTTATCTTCGTATCTTGAAACTTAGGGAAGTACTTTAATAAACATATGTATAAAAAGAACACATTTCATTTAGCTCCTTCATCTTCATGCTTACTATAACTAGTTATTTCGGTTTTCTACTAGCAGCTTTAACTATAACCTCAGCTCTCTTTATTGGTCTGACCAAGATACGACTTATTTGAAATTAATTGAATGAACACAACGCAGAAAAAAGAAATCTTTCTGTGTTATTCATAGACTCTATAGTTCCTTACCGGGTCAATTTCCAATTAGCGGTCATTGAGATTCATGGGCAATGCAGATTAATATGTAGGGATAGATATTACCTCTCCTTTTTCCCTTTCAAAAAAATTGAAATGATTGAAGTTTTTCTATTTGGAATTGTCTTAGGTCTAATTCCTATTACTTTAGCTGGATTATTTGTAACTGCATATTTACAATACAGACGTGGTGATCAGTTGGACCTTTGATTAAATTAATTAACATCTTTTTTTTTTAATTGACCTCCTCTTTTCTTTAATCCAAAGGAGGTCAAATTAAGATTACTGTTCAATTATTTAAGTGTCATTTTCGGACTAACCTAACCAAGACTGGAATCGCGCTCTGTAGGATTTGAACCTACGACATCGGGTTTTGGAGACCCACGTTCTACCGAGCTGAACTAAGAGCGCTTTCTTATCTTCTTAAAAAAGAAGAGGATTTTTTTGCTAACCCGAATACATCTTGTATGCATAAGACTATCATATAGAATATGATATAATAAAAAAAAGATTATGTATGCCTGATTTTAATCAATTTCAAAGAATCCCTCGTTACTGCTCAGACGAGAAGTAATAGGTAGGGATGACAGGATTTGAACCTGTGACATTTTGTACCCAAAACAAACGCGCTACCAAGCTGCGCTACATCCCTTTCAATTGGTCTACAGTGTCATTTTATAGAATCCCTGTCTTATTTCAAAATCCTTATTTTCTCCATTTATATATCCAAGTTATCTTGCCTTTTTCTTTTTTTATTCTCATGTAACATATAATAATAGAAGGCTTATATACACATGAATATGAAACCCATCGCAAAAAATAACTAAAAAAAAGGAATATCTTTTGGGAATGCTCAGTCGAAAGGGACGTCTTTTTCGGTTTTAAGAAAAGGAAAATCTTATCTATCGAATCATTATACATTTCAATTGGAATTAGGAATTCCGTGTACAAATACAAGCGGTCCTTAACTACTTACATATATATTATATCGAATCATATATGTATTACCATTAGGCATTACAATAAATTATACAATAAATAAAAAAAGAAAAAGAATAAAGTAAGGAGGATTTAAAATGCGAGATCTAAAAACATATCTTTCCGTGGCACCGGTACTAAGTACTCTATGGTTTGGGGCTTTAGCAGGTCTTTTGATAGAGATCAATCGTTTATTTCCGGATGCGTTGACATTCCCTTTTTTTTCATTCTAGTTATTGACATGTGAAGGGGTGAAGAAGATTAGAGATAGAATCAAAAGATTTGTGACTAATCCCTCCCCCTCTTTCCTTTTTTTTTTTAGATAAAATAGAATTCGATACAATATAATAAGTAGAAGTATAATAAAGAAAGGAGAAAAGAGAAATAAAAAAGTAGATTCAACCTCGGCGAAATTCCGGTTTAGTCTTCAATTCCATTTAGAAAAAATATTGTGAGAACAGAAATGTGTCTAGGGCAAGAAGATCATACAAGATCTTTTAATGAAATACTGTACATTGAATCGAATTCGATTCAAAATATACCTAAATATTACTTTGTTGTTTTACTTCTTATTTTTTTTTATTTCTTTTTTCGCGGAAAGTAGAAGAGTTGGTTGAATCAAAAACGTAAAGGAGGTTCATGGCCAAGGGTAAAGATGTCCGAGTAACGGTTATTTTAGAATGTACCAACTGTGTTCGAAACGGTCTTAATAAGGAATCAAGGGGTCTTTCCAGATATATTACTCAAAAGAATCGACACAATACGCCTAGTCGATTGGAATTGAGAAAATTCTGTCGATATTGTTACAAACATACGATTCACGGGGAGATAAAGAAATAACTCGAATCAAGTGCCTGTGTGTCACTCTTACAAGGAACACGAAAGGACATATTCTATAATATACCATATTATTCTATATATTCTAGTTAACATAATTTAACTAACTAAAAAAAAAGCCAAATCAAATCCTATATTTTGATTTCGAAATCTTTTTGGATCAGATTGAAATAGGATTTTGGGGATAAGGAATAAACAAACCATGGAAAAATCCAAGCGACTCTTTCTTAAATCCAAGCGATCTTTTCGTAGGCGTTTGCCCCCGATCCAATCGGGGGATCGAATTGATTATAGAAACATGAGTTTAATTAGTCGATTTATTAGTGAACAAGGAAAAATATTATCTAGACGGGTAAATAGATTAACCTTAAAACAACAACGATTAATTACTATTGCTATAAAACAAGCTCGTATTTTATCTTTGTTACCTTTTCTTAATAATGAGAAACAATTTGAAAGAAGCGAGTCGACCGCTGGAGCTACTGGTCTTAGAACCATAAATAAATAAAGAAAAAGTAGACTTACTTTACTCCTCAATTGAACCCAAATTCCAATTCAAATCCGAACTTAAACACGGATTGATATTTTGTTCGAAAAATCGAAAGAAAAAAAATTGGGGAATAAGAAGAAATCTTTTTTTATTGGATATTGAACATATTCGCTCATTTAATTTTGGGCGACTTTATCATACTCTCTTTATCATACTAATTTCTACTCTACCTTCCCGGAGTTCATTCTCCAGCGAACTCCATTTAAAATATTCTGACGAATTCCTTACAATTTCCTTTTTTATTTTATGATCTCATTAGAAATCATATAAAGACAATTCCTATTTAATATAGCCATTTGTGCAAGTATTTTACGATTAAGAAGCAACTGTCTCTTGTACAGATTGTGTATTAATATACTATAACTATAGTATACTCTATTCTCTCGAATTACTGCATTTATCCGAGTGATCCACAAACGACGAAAATCTCTCTTTTTCCTATCTCTATCTCGATGAGACGAAACCAAAGATCTTATTTTCTGTTGAATAATTGTTCGAGTAAGTCTTGAACGAGCCCCCGAAAGCTTGATGCAAATAAACGAATTTTTGTTCTACGTCTCCGAGCTATATATCCTCGTCTAATTCTAGTCATTGAATAAATGAAACTTTCATGAATAACTAATTGATTTCCTTTCTTTCAGTTATTCTTTTCCTAGTTTATTAATAACAAAACGGATTTTTCCAATGTATAAAATACAAATTCCAATGGCTTTTGCTACTATAACCTTCCCGACCACGATTTGTCTTTTTTTATAGGCATTTCACCTCGAAACGAGTATTGATACTAGGTATAAAAAAACAAAAAAAAGTAATAAATAGAAATGAATAACGAAATAGTGGATTCCATCGTTTCTATGGTTATGTCTTAAACGGTGAGGTCCTCTCTATACACCGGAGTCCCTTAATTCATTTTATCAATCCTATTAGCAACTTGTACAGTTCACATTCTTTGGCTCTACCCATGAATTATCTAGTAATAGGTCTTTCACAACGAGATCTACCTATACAGTAACGGTATTTAATTATGAAGATTGGCTGGGTAGCTGACCCTCTTAGTCCGTTTTTGAAAAAGTATAGACATAAGATTTCGGCTTTGAAAATAGGATTTCCCCGCTTAATGGGGTAACCATTTGTTACCAATGAGGAATTTTTTCTCATTGGAAACCATAAATTTCATATACAATAGAAGAATTGAATAGATTCTTTTTTTTTCGTTTTCGATATATAGATAGTGAACGGCCTTCTTCCTTCCATTTTATACTATTCACTAGTACTGATCATTGATACTGGAAAATTTCTTTCCCTTTTTTTCTACCAATGGTGATCTGAACGAGTCGCACATACACCCTAGTACATGTTCCTCGACGCTGAGGACATCCCCCAAGAGCGGGGGATTTCGTGACATTTCTGATTGGCTGTCTTGTGTTTCTAATAAGTTGTTTAATAGTTGGCATGTTGAATCGTATACATAATAAGTGGGCTGGTTTAGATCGATCCTAACCGGATGATTATGAATTACTTCTCTATTTAATAGATGAATAGAATATTATAAAACCCGGTAATAAGTAAGAAGAGAAAATCTCAAATCGGCGATTTGCGTAAACTTACTGCTATTTTTTTTTATTCAATCGCTACAAGATCAACAATTCCATGAGCTTGGGCTTCTGTTGCTGACATAAAAACATCTCTTTCCATATCTTCGGATACAACCCATAAGGGTTTGCCCGTTCTTTGTACATAAACTCTTGTGATGGTTTCGCGCAGTTTCAGTAGTTCTTCTGCTTCCAGGATAAATTCTCCCGTTTGTGCCTCATAAAAAGAACTCGCAGGTTGATGTATCATTACCCTGATAATATAACAAATGGTTCCTCTATCTCGCATGATGAGGTGAGAAGAAGAGATAAAGAATAATAAAAAAAGAAAGATAGAATTGAGCAACCGTACAGGCATCCTTTGCGTATTGCATACGGCTATACAATGGAATTCACTTTACCTTCCATTTCGATCGAAGAAAGAGAAAAATAGATAGATTAGATCTAGGGTTTATCCGATTCAGATCGGCAAATGATCCAATTACCATCCTTCCTTTCGGAGCAGTTAAAAAATACTATGATGGCTCCGTTGCTTTTTATATATTTATCTCGTCTGTGATTCAGCAATCCCAAAGTTTTTTTTTTTTTTTTGTACTCTTTCATAACAAAAACATAAATATTGTTAAAAGTTTTCTGTTGTGAAAACAAAAAAGTTTGTGACGCTGAAATGGTAATGGTCACCGATAAATAAGATAAAATCGAGAATACCCTTTATTTTATACTAATTTCATACTACTCTTTCGAAATATAATCTAATGTTTTGAAAAAAAAATTTATCATATCGAATTCGAAGTGCCATGCTATTATTACTTAATATTCCTATTTCATATGGCGAAGGCATAGTTTTTTTTTTTTGTTCTTAAAAAACTCATTGGCGCCAAGCGTGAGGGAATGCTAGACGTTTGGTAATCTCTCCGCCGACCAGGATAAAAGATCCCATTGAAGCGGCTAATCCCATGCATATTGTATGCACATCGGGTTGCACAAATTGCATAGTATCATAAATAGCTACTCCGGGGATTACCCATCCGCCAGGAGAGTTTATAAACAAATAAAGATCCTTGTTATCATTCTCTATACTGAGATATACCATAAGACCAATAAGTTGATTCGAAATCTCGCTATCAACCTCTTGGCCTAAAAAAAGTAATCTTTCTCGATAAAGTCGGTTGATTAGGATAAAATTTGTATCCCTTAAGAGCCGTACATGCACCTTTTGATGCATACGGTTCAACAAAAATTGGAAAAAAAAGAATCAATGTGTAGATTCCAGCCCTCTTTTTTTTTTTTTTTCATAGCAGGGCCCTTTTCTAATCTAATTTTTGAATTTCTTAATGAAGCGGCTTTTTTTTTCTTCCACTTTTCAAGAAAGATGAGTTTTGGTTTTGTCCTCTTTCCCTCCACAAAAAATCCATTAAACTTATCAAATAAACTTCTCATTGATGTATTGTTTCATCGAGATCTAATCCAAATCACGATGTCATTTTCTTGTTCCTGAATGGGCCTTTTTTCAATTCTTTTAGGTTTATGCTCTACTCCGAGTAAAAAAGTCTGCCCGATTTTTATTTGCACATATAGGACAAATGACACTAATACTACGTCTTTTTCCTATGACTTACTTCTTTTTCAATTCAATTCATGTCTTCTGCCAATGCCAAATATTCGACGTATTTATCATATTACTCGCTTGATTAAAAGTTTAAGATTACTCTCTTATCATATAAAAAAAAAAAAGATTTTCTAATCTATAATATGATTAGTAGTAATCATAAATATATTACCAATTGGGTTTTTTCTAAACGGAGTCTGAATACTTCATTTTATTGGTCCAACCATAAATTATTCTAGAGACTTTTCTAATTGATAATATAAATTTGAATACCCTCCAAAACAAAAAAGGATATAATTTCACTTCACGCTCCAATTTTTTGATAATTCAAAATCTTTTTTGGGCGAAACAGAGGATATCTCGATCGGGGGAGAGAACGGGGAAATCCCATATGACCCAATATATCTGACAAGTCGCACTATACGTCAACCCAAGAGGCATCTTCCTCTCCAGGACTTCGAAAGGGTACTTTTGGAACACCAATAGGCATAAAATGAAAGAAAAAAGAATTAAGTACTATATTTCACTTTGATGTGGAAGCGTAACAATGCGTTTATTTTCTTAATAATATTGTCTTTTATCCTATTTTATCCATAGATTGGGAAAAAATTCTTACGAATAGGTCTTTTGAATGATTAACAAATATGTATGCATTCGTTCATAGAAAATGGTATCAACCCCCCATTGCGTATTGGTACTTATCGGATATAGAATAAATCTGCTTCTCTTTGTTCCTACGAACCGAATTGTTCCATTTTTATTAAAAAAAATAATAGAAAAAATATTCATCTTTTCTCCGAGATAATCCCCCGAAAAGGGGAGGTCCCTAGAATATTTTTTTCCAATGCAATAAAGTTACATAGTGTCTATTTTTCGTTGATAAAGGGGTATTTACATGGGTTTGCCTTGGTATCGTGTTCATACCGTCGTATTAAATGATCCCGGCCGTTTGCTTTCTGTCCATATAATGCATACAGCTTTGGTTGCTGGTTGGGCCGGTTCGATGGCTCTATATGAATTAGCAGTTTTTGATCCCTCTGATCCCGTTCTTGATCCAATGTGGAGACAAGGTATGTTCGTTATACCCTTCATGACTCGTTTAGGAATAACCAATTCATGGGGCGGCTGGAGTATTACAGGAGGGACTATAACGAATCCGGGTATTTGGAGTTACGAAGGCGTGGCCGGTGCACATATTGTGTTTTCTGGCTTGTGCTTCTTGGCAGCTATCTGGCATTGGGTGTATTGGGATTTAGAAATATTTTGTGATGAGCGTACAGGAAAACCTTCTTTGGATTTGCCAAAAATTTTTGGAATTCATTTATTTCTTTCAGGGGTGGCTTGCTTTGGGTTTGGCGCATTTCATGTAACAGGATTGTATGGTCCTGGAATATGGGTGTCCGATCCTTATGGACTAACTGGAAAGGTACAACCTGTAAATCCAGCGTGGGGTGTAGAAGGTTTTGATCCTTTTGTTCCGGGAGGAATAGCCTCTCATCATATTGCAGCAGGCACTTTAGGCATATTAGCGGGACTCTTTCATCTTAGTGTCCGTCCGCCCCAACGTCTATATAAAGGATTACGCATGGGCAATATTGAAACCGTCCTTTCTAGTAGTATCGCTGCTGTTTTTTTTGCAGCTTTTGTTGTTGCTGGAACTATGTGGTATGGTTCAGCAACTACCCCTATCGAATTATTTGGTCCCACTCGTTATCAATGGGATCAGGGATACTTCCAGCAAGAAATATATCGAAGAGTTGGTGCTGGGCTAGCCAAAAATCAAAGTTTATCCGAAGCTTGGTCTAAAATTCCTGAAAAATTAGCTTTTTATGATTATATCGGTAATAATCCGGCAAAGGGGGGATTATTCAGAGCGGGCTCAATGGACAACGGGGATGGAATAGCTGTTGGGTGGTTAGGACATCCTATCTTTCGAGATAAAGAAGGGCGTGAACTTTTTGTACGTCGTATGCCGACTTTTTTGAAACATTTCCGGTTGTTTTGGTAGACGGAGACGGAATTGTTCGAGCCGACGTTCCTTTTCGAAGGGCGGAATCAAAGTATAGTGTTGAACAAGTAGGTGTAACTGTTGAGTTCTATGGTGGGGAACTCAATGGAGTCAGTTATAGTGATCCTGCTACTGTGAAAAAATATGCTAGACGTGCTCAATTAGGTGAAATTTTTGAATTAGATCGTGCTACTTTGAAATCCGATGGTGTTTTTCGTAGCAGTCCAAGGGGTTGGTTTACTTTTGGACATGCTTCATTTGCTCTGCTCTTCTTCTTCGGACACATTTGGCATGGTGCTCGAACCTTGTTCAGAGATGTTTTTGCTGGTATTGACCCGGATTTGGATGCTCAAGTGGAATTTGGAACATTCCAAAAACTTGGAGATCCGACTACAAGAAGACAAGTAGTCTGATACTTGATTTTTCTCTTATCTTTTTTCTTTATTTTTTTGTCTGGGAGATAATCCCAAATAAACAGAACAGGTATGGAAGCTATAATTGTAAAGCACGATCGAATTTATGGAAGCATTGGTTTATACATTCCTCTTAGTCTCGACTCTAGGGATAATTTTTTTCGCTATCTTTTTTCGAGAACCACCTAAAGTTCCAACTAAAAAGGTGAAATGATTTTTCATTATAT
>NW_025955876.1:32500-35000 GCF_020921035.1 Rhodamnia argentea
AGCAGCAAATGGTGTCCCCCTTCTTGTACCATTGAATCCACAAGTACCGGCGGAGGACCAAGAAATTACCCGACCCCGTACATCTGTAACAGTCACAATGGTATTGTTGAAACTTGCTTGAACATGAATAACTCCCTTTGGTATTCTACGTGTACTTTTTCGTGAACCACTACGGGCATTCCTACGTGAACCAGTTCTTGGTATAGATTTTGCCATACTTTATCATCTCATAAATAGAAATTCGAGATATATGGATATATCCATTTCATGTCAAAACAGATCCTATTTTTTTCATTGGGTCCTTTACGTTAGAGAGCCCCTTTTCCAAAGATTATCCTTGTCTTTGTTTATGTCTCGGATTAGAACAAATTACTATAATTCGTCCCCTCCTACGGATCAGTCGACATTTTTCACAAATTTTACGAACGGAGGCCCTTATTTTCATAGTTGTCGTTCCTTAACTTAATTCTTACTCTATTTATTGGAAGAAAATAAGTTTCTTGAAATGTTGAACCTCAAATTGTATCCCCATGAAGGGAATGCTGAAGTTGAAAAAACAACCTAATCATTCGAATCCTTATTGTGGCATCTATAAATTATAGACCTCTGGTTGAATCATAACGACTTACTTCAATTTTGCCCCCCCTAGTATACGTATAAAACTCCGTCGGATCCTTCATGAAACATAACCTAGAATTAGATCTTCATTATCGAAAAACCCCGAGCATACATACCATTGAGAAGGATAAGTGATTAATTAATTAAACCTTAATGAATCCATTTTTTTGTTCTTTCATTCTAGGGAAAAGCCCTAGAAGTATCACCTAATGTAGCAGGAATGATATCAACTAACCCACCCTTTTTTCTTTTGACAAATAGGAAATTCTGGATCGAATTCGGATATCAGAAAGATTACCATATATAACATAAAATTTCTCCGCCGATTCCTTCTAGTCGAGCCTCTCGGTCTGTCATTATACCTCGAGAAGTAGAAAGAATTACAATCCCCATCCCGCCTAAAATTCTAGGAATTCGTTGATAGTTCGAATAGATTCGTAGGCCAGGCCTACTGATACGTTTTAAATTTAAAATAGTTCGATAGGGTACTTTCCTATTCCTTCTATGTCGTAGGGTTAAAACCAAAAAATATTTGTTGTTTTCCTTATGCTTCCTCACGTTTTTGATAAAACCTTCTCTTAAAAGTATTTTAACAATGTTTTCCGTGATGTTAGTGGATGCTATTTGAATCGTCCCTTTTCGATTCATGTCAGCATTTCGTATAGAGGTTATTATGTCAGCAATAGTGTCCCTACCCATGATAAACTAAAATTTGGGTTGCCTCCCATTTTTGATATAATCAACATGCTATTTTTTTTTTTTTATTTTATTTTATTAAATAAAGGGATATGCGTCAGATACAACCTAATCCACTAATTAATCTATTTCATCCAAATACTATGTATAATATAACTATATTACGTATGATCTCATCTTATAATACTTCAGGTGCTAATGAAACTATTTTAGTGAAATTTAGCTGTCTCAATTCTCGGGCAATCGCACCAAAAACTCGAGTTCCTTTTGGATTTCCTTCTTGATCAATCACAACAGCAGCATTATCATCATATCGTATTATCATACCGTTGTCACGTTTAAGTTCTTTACAAGTACGTACAATTACAGCTCTGATCACTTCTGATCTTTCTAGAGGTGTGTTTGGTAATGCTTCCTTGATCACAGCAACAATAATGTCACCGATATGAGCATATCGGCGATTACTAGCTCCTATGATTCTAATACACATTAATTCTCGGGCCCCGCTGTTATCCGCTACGTTCAAATGGCTTTGAGGTTGAATCATATCATTTTTGAATCTGTTCTTTCAATGTTAATGCAAAGGGCGAAGTAAAAAAAAAAGAAATATTGTTTGTCAAAAAGAAACCTGCAATTGTTTTTTTATCCGCAAGACTTCTTTTCTTTGGTTCTACGTTCCTATTCCGAAATAATAAATTGAGTTCGTATAGGCATTTTGGACGCCGCTATTGAAATAGCCTTTCTGGCTATATTTTCTGCTACTCCGCCCATTTCATAAAGTATTCTACCTGGTTTAACGACAGCTACCCAATATTCGGGAGATCCTTTACCCGAGCCCATACGTGTTTCCGTAGGTCTTACCGTAACTGGTTTGTCTGGAAATATACGTACCCATAGTTTTCCACCACGGCGCACATTTCTTGTCATTGCTCGTCGCCCTGCTTCTATTTGTCTAGATGTGATCCAAGCGGGTTCAAGTGCCTGAAGAGCATATTTACCGAAACAAATATGATTACCTCGATAAGATATTCCTTTCATTCTTCCTCTATGTTGTTTACGAAATTTGGTTCTTTTGGGGTTATAGTTGATGGTTCTTTCTTAATTCCATCTCTACTACAGAACCGGACATGAGAGTTTCTTCTCATCCGGCTCCTCACGAATGAAACGATTCCAATTTTATAATTCT
>NW_025955876.1:40000-45000 GCF_020921035.1 Rhodamnia argentea
AAAATCTCTATTTGACAGGGCTTCTTCCTATACCTATGAATTCCATTGGACCCAGAAATGATACATTGGAAGAATCTTTTGGGTCTTCCAATATCAATAGGTTGATTGTTTCGCTCCTCTATCTTCCAAAAGGAAAAAAGATCTCTGAGAGCTGTTTCCTGGATCCGAAAGAGAGTACTTGGGTTCTCCCAATAACGAAAAAGTGTATCATGCCTGAATCTAACTGGGGTTCGCGGTGGTGGAGGAACTGGATCGGAAAAAAGAGGGATTCGAGTTGTAAGATATCTAATGAAACCGTCGCTGGAATTGAGATCTCATTCAAAGAGAAAGATATCAAATATCTGGAGTTTCTTTTTGTATATTATATGGATGATCCGATCTGCAAGGACCATGATTGGGAATTTTTTGATCGTCTTTCTCCGAGTAAGAGGCGAAACATAATTAACTTGAATTCGCGACAGCTATTCGAAATCTTAGTTAAAGACTGGATTTGTTATCTCATGTTTGCTTTTCGTGAAAAAATACCAATTGAAGTGGAGGGTTTCTTCAAACAACAAGGAGCTGGGTCAACTATTCAATCAAATGATATTGAGCATATTTCCCATCTCTTCTCGAGAAACAAGTGGGCTATTTCTTTGCAAAATTGTGCTCAATTTCATATGTGGCAATTCCGCCAAGATCTCTTCGTTAGTTGGGGGAAGAATCCGCCCGAATCGGATTTTTTGAGGAACATATCGAGAGAGAATTGGATTTGGTTAGACAATGTGTGGTTGGTAAACAAGGATCGGTTTTTTAGCAAGGTACGGAATGTATCGTCAAATATTCAATATGATTCTACAAGATCTAGTTTCGTTCAAGTAACGGATTCTAGCCAATTGAAAGGATCTTCTGATCAATCCAGAGATCATTTCGATTCCATTAGTAATGAGGATTCGGAATATCACACATTGATCAATCAAAGAGAGATTCAACAACTAAAAGAAAGATCGATTCTTTGGGATCCTTCCTTTCTTCAAACGGAACGAACAGAGCTCGAATCAGACCGATTCTCTAAATGCCTTTCTGGATATTCCCGGCTATTCACGAAACGTGAGAAGGAGATGAAGAATCATCTGCTTCCGGAAGAAATCGAAGAATTTCTTGGGAATCCTACAAGATCCATTCTTTCTTTTTTCTCTGACAGATGGTCAGAACTTCATCTGGGTTCGAATCCTACTGAGAGGTCCACTAGAGATCAGAAATTGTTGAAGAAAGAACAAGATGTTTCTTTTGTCCCTTCCAGGCGATCGGAAAATAAAGAAATAGTTAATATATTCAAGATAATTACGTATTTACAAAATACCGTCTCAATTCATCCTATTTCATCAGATCCGGGATGTGATATGGTTCCGAAGGATGAACTGTATATGGACAGTTCCCATAAGATTTCATTCTTGAACAAAAATACATTTTTTGATTTATTTCATCTGTTCCATGACCGGAACAGGGGGGGATACACGTTACACCACGATTTTGAATCAGAAGAGAGATTTCAAGAAATGGCAGATCGATTCACTCTATCAATAAGCGAGCCGGATCTGGTGTATCATAAGGGATTTGCCTTTTCTATGGATTCTTACGTATTGGATCAAAAACAATTCTTGAATGAGGTATTCAACTCCAGGGATGAATCGAAAAAGAAATCTTTATTGGTTCTACCTCCTCTTTTTTATGAAGAGAATGAATCTTTTTATCGAAGGATCAGAAAAAAATGGGTCCGGATCTCCTGCGGGAATGATTTGGAAGATCCAAAACCAAAAATAGTGGTATTTGCTAGCAACAACATAATGGAGGCAGTCAATCAATATAGATGGATCCGAAATCTGATTCAAATCCAATATAGCACCTATCAATATAGCACCTATGGGTACATAAGAAATGTATGGAATCGATTCTTTTTAATGAATAGATCCGATCGCAACTTCGAATATGGAATTCAAAGGGATCAAATAGGAAATGATACTTTGAATCATAGAACTATAATGAAATATACGATCAACCGACATTTATCGAATTTGAAAAAGAGTCAGAAGAAATGGTTCGATCCTCTTATTTTTATTTCTAGAACCGAGAGATCCGTGAATCGGGATCCTAATGCATATAGATACAAATGGTCCAATGGGAGCAAGAATTTCCAGGAACATTTGGAACATTTCGTTTCTAAGCAGAAGAGCCGTTTTCAAGTAGTCTTCGATCGATTACGTATTCATCAATATTCGATTGATTGGTCTGAGGTTATCGACAAAAAGATTTGTCTAAGTCACTTCGTTTCGTTTTGTCCAAGTTACTTCTCTTTTTGTCCAAGTTTCTTCTTTTTTGTCTAACTCACTTCCTTTTTTCTTTGTGAGTTTCGGGAATACCCCCATTCATAGGTCCGAGATCCACGTCTATGAATTGAAAGGTCCGAATGATCAACTCTGCAATCAGTTGTTAGAATCAATAGGTCTTCAAATCGTTCATTTGAAAAAATGGAAACCATTATTATTGGATGATCATGATACTTCCCAAAAATCGAAATTATGGATCAATGGAGGAAAAATATCACCATTTTTGTTCAATAAGATACCAAAGTGGATGATTGACTCATTCCATACTAGAAATAATCGCAGGAAATCTTTTGATAACACGGATTCCTATTTCTCAATGATATCCCACGATCAAGACAATTGGCTGAATCCCGTGAAACCATTTCATAGAAGTTCATTGATATCTTCTTTTTATAAAGCAAATCGACTTCGATTCTTGAATAATCCACATCACTTCTGCTTCTATTGTAACAAAAGATTCCCCTTTTATGTGGAAAGGGCCCGTATCAATAATTATGATTTTACATATGGACAATTCCTCAATATCTTGTTCATTCGCAACAAAATATTTTCTTTGTGCGGCGGTAAAAAAAAATACGCTTTTTTGGAGAGAGATACTATTTCACCAATCGAGTCACAGGTATCTAACATATTCATACCTAACGATTTTCCACAAAGTGGTGACGAAAGGTCTAACTTGTACAAATCTTTCCATTTTGCAATTCGATCCGATCCATTAGTTCGTAGAGCTATTTACTCGATCGCAGACATTTCTGGAACACCTCTAACAGAGGGACAAATAGTCAATTTTGAAAGAACTTATTGTCAACCTCTTTCAGATATGAATCTATCTGATTCAGAAGGGAAGAACTTGTATCAGTATCTCAATTTCAATTCAAACATGGGTTTGATTCACACTCCATGTTCTGAGAAATATTTACCATCCGAAAAGAGGAAAAAACGGAGTCTTTGTCTAAAGAAATGCGTTGAGAAAGGACAGATGTATAGAACCTTTCAACGAGATAGTGCTTTTTCAACTCTCTCCAAATGGAATCTATTCCAAACATATATGCCATGGTTCCTTACCTCGACAGGGTACAAATATCTAAATTGGATATTTTTAGATACTTTTTCAGACCTATTGCCGATACTAAGTAGCAGTCCAAAATTTGTATCCATTTTTCATGATATTATGCATGGATCAGATATATCATGGCAAATTCTTCAGAAAAAATTCTGTCTTCCACAATGGAATCTGATAAGTGAGATTTCGAGTAAGTGTTTACATAATCTTCTTCTGTCCGAAGAAATGATTCATCGAAATAATGAGTCACCATTGATATCGACCCATCTGAGATCTCCAAATGTTCGGGAGTTCCTCTATTCAATCCTTTTCCTTCTTCTTGTTGCTACATATATCGTTCGTACCCATCTTCTCTTTGTTTCCCGAGCCTATAGTGAGTTACAGACAGAGTTCGAAAAGGTCAAATCTTGGATGATTCCATCATACATGATGGAGTTGCGAAAACTTCTGGATAGGTACCCTACATCTGAACTGAATTCTTTCTGGTTAAAGAATCTCTTTCTAGTTGCTCTGGAAAAATTAAGAGATTCTCTAGAAGAAATACGGGGTTCTGCTTCTGGCGGCAACATGCTATGGGGTGGTGGTCCCGCTTATGGGGTCAAATCAATACGTTCTAAGAAGAAATATTTGAATATCAATCTCATCGATCTCATAAGTATCATACCAAATCCCATCCATCGAATCACTTTTTCGAAAAAGACGAGACATCTAAGTCATACAAGCAAAGAGATCTATTCATTGATAAGAAAAAGAAAAAATGTGAACGGTGATTGGATTGATGATAAAATCGAATCCTGGGTCGCGAACAGTGATTCGATTGATGATAAAGAAAGAGAATTCTTGGTTCAGTTTTCCACCTTAACGACAGAAAAAAGGATTGATCAAATTCTATTGAGTTTGACTCATAGTGATCATTTATCAAAGAATGACTCTGGTTATCAAATGATTGAACAACCGGGAGCAATTTACTTACGATACTTAGTTGACATTCATAAAAAGTATCTAATGAATTATGAGTTCAATACATTCTGTTTAGCAGAAAGACGGATATTCCTTGCTCATTATCAGACAATCACTTATTCACAAACCTCGTGTGGGGCTAATAGTTTTCATTTCACATCTCATGGAAAACCCTTTTCGCTCCGCTTAGCCCTATCCCCCTCTAGGGGTATTTTAGTGATAGGTTCTATAGGAACTGGACGATCCTATTTGGTCAAATACCTAGCGACAAACTCCTATGTTCCTTTCATTACAGTATTTCTGAACAAGTTCCTGGATAACAAGCCTAAAGGTTTTCTTATTGATGATATCGATATTGAGGATAGTGACGATATTGAGGATAGTGACGATATTGAGGATAGTGACGATATTGATCGTGACCTTGATACGGAGCTGGAGCTTCTAACTAGGATGAATGCGCTAACTATGGATATGATGCCGGAAATAGACCGATTTTATATTACCCTTCAATTCGAATTAGCAAAAGCAATGTCTCCTTGCATAATATGGATTCCAAACATTCATGATCTGGATGTGAATGAGTCGAATTACTTATCCCTCGGTCTATTAGT
>NW_025955876.1:65000-82500 GCF_020921035.1 Rhodamnia argentea
CGGGATGATAAAATTCATTTTGAAAAAATGGATGTATAAAAAAAGAACAGAATTACGAATTTCGGATTATACCGAGGAAAGGACAAAGGAAAGTGAAAAAAAAAAGAGGGAAAAAAAAGAGAAGAATACAAAAGAGAAGAGAAAGAACGAATAGAAATAGCGGAAGCCTGGGATAGCATTTTATTTGCTCAAGTAATAAGAGGATCCCTATTAGTAACCCAATCTTTTCTTAGAAAATATATTCTATTACCTTCATTGATAATAGCTAAAAATATAGCCCGTATCTTATTATTTCAATTTCCCGAGTGGTCCAAGGACTTAAAAGATTGGAATAGAGAAATGCATGTTAAATGCACCTATAATGGTGTTCAATTATCAGAAACAGAATTTCCAAAAAATTGGCTGACAGACGGTATTCAAATAAAGATCCTATTTCCTTTTTGCCTTAAACCTTGGCACAGATCTAAGGTGACACCCCCCCAGAAAGATCCGCTGAGAAATAAAGGACAAAAAAACGATTTTTGTTTTTTAACAGTTTGGGGAATGGAAACTGAACTTCCTTTTGGTTCTCCCATAAAACAACGTTCATTTTTTGAACCCATTTTTAAAGAACTCAGAAAAAAAATTAGAAAATTGCAAAAGAATTCTTTTTTAGTTATACAGGTTTTAAAAGAAAAAATAAATTTTTTTTTTAACCTTTCAAAAGAAAGAAAAAAATGGGTCATGAAAAACATTCTATTTTTAAAAGTAATAATAAAAGAACTTTCCAAAAGAAACCCAATTCCATTATTTGGATTAAGAGAAATATATAAATTGAGTGAAACTAAAAAAGAAAAAGATGGGATAATCGGTAATGGGATGATTAATGAATCGTCCATTCAAATTCGATTTATGGATTTGACAGATTATTCATTGACAGAAAAAAAAATGAAAGATCTGGCTGATAGAACCAGCACAATCAGGAATCAAATAGAAAAAATTAAAAAAGATAAGAAGAAAGGATTTTTAACTCCGGAAATAAATAGAAATATTAGTTCTAATAAAAGAAGTTACCCTACTAAACTATTAACATCAATAAAAAATATTTTGCAGAAATTAAAAAGAAGAAATGTTCGATTAATCCGTCAATCATATTCTTTTTTCAAATTTTTAGTTGAAAGGATATACATAGATATACTTCTCCGTATCATTAATATTCCGAGGATCACTACACAACTTTTTTTTGATAATTCAAAAAAAATGATCGATAAATACATTTACAATAATGAAAAAAATAAAGAAAATATTTTTAAAACAAATAAAAATAAAATTCGTTTTATTTGGACTATAAAAAAATCAATTTCGGATATTAGTAATCCAAATTCAAAGATTTTCTTATACTCCTTCTCACAAGCATATGTATTTTACCAATTATATCAAACGCAAATTCGTAACTTGTATAAGTTAAGATATATCCTTCAATATCACGGAACATCTCATTTTCTTAAAAATGAAATAAAGGATTATTTTGAAACACAAGGAATTTTTCATTCTGAATTAAAACATCAAAATATTTTGAATTCGGGAATGATTCAATGGAAAAACTGGTTAAGGGGTCATTATCAATATGATTTATCTACGATTAGATGGTATCGATTAGTACCACACAAATGGCGAAATAGATTCAATCAAACACGTATAGTGCAAAATAAAGATTTAACCAAAAGGCATTCCGATGAATTTGAATCAAATTCATTACCAAATTCAAAATATAACTTTCAAAAATACTATAGATATGACCTTTTCTCATATAAATCGATTAATTATGAAAATAAGAAGGATTTATATATTTATGTATCACCATTACGTTTAAATAATAAGCAAGAGATTTCTTATAATTACAACAAGATATATAAAAAAGGTAAATTAGTTGATATGCTAGGAGGTATTATCTCTATTAATTTAGAAGATGATGATATTATGAATCTGGATAAATTTACATATAGAAAATATTTTGATTGGAGAATTTTCGATTTTTGTCTTAGAAATAAAGTCGATATTGAGTCCTGGATTGATATCGATCCCAATGGTAATAAAAATACTAAGACTGGGGTTAATAATTATCAAATAATTGATAAAATAATTAATAAAATGGATCAAAAAGGTCTTTTTTATCTTAAAATTTCCCAAAATGGAGGAATTACGGCATCCAACAAAAAAAAAGACCTTTTTGATTGGATGGGAATGAATGAAGAAATACTAAGTCGTCCCATATCGAATCTGAAACTTTGGTTCTTTCCAGAATTTGTGCTGCTTTATAATACATATATTATGAAACCCTGGATCATACCAATCCAATTACTTCTTTTAAATTTTAATGAAAATGTTACTGAAAATAAAAACATCACTCGAAAGAACAAAAGGGATCTTTTTATATTTTCGAATGAAAAAAAATCGATTGAATTAGAGAATAGAAATCAAGAAGAAAAAGAATCTGCAAGTCGAGATAATCTTGAATCAGATGCACAAAATCAAGCGAATCTTGGATCACTTCTCTCAAACCAAGAAAAAGATATTGAAGAAGATTATGCAAGTTCAGATATGAAAAAACGTAGAAAGAAAAAGCAATATAAGAGCAACACGGAAGCAGAGCTTGATTTTTTCCTAAAAAGGTATTTACGTTTTCAATTGAGATGGGATGATTCTTTAAATCAAAGAATGATCAATAATATCAAAGTATATTGTCTCCTACTTAGACTGATAAATCCAAGAGAAATTGCTATATCCTCTATTCAAAGGGGAGAAATGAGTTTAGATATTCTGATGATTCAAAAGGATTTAACTCTTATAGAATTAATGAAAAAGGGTATATTAATTATCGAACCAGTTCGTTTGTCTATCAAAAATGACGGACAATTTATTATATATCAAAGTCTAAATATTTCATTGGTTAATAAGAGTAAGCCCAAAATTAATCAAAGATACCGAAAAAAAAGCTATGTTGCTAAGATTAATTTGGATAAATCCATTGCAAGACATCAAAGAATGGCTGAAAATAGATACAAAAATCATTATGATTTGTTGTTTGTTCCCGAAAAAGTTTTATCCGCTAAAGGACGTAGAGAACTAAGAATTCTAATTTGTTTCAATTCGAGGAAGAGAAATGGTATTCATAAAAATCCAGTATTTTGCAACAACGTAAAAAAGGGTGGTGAATTTTTGGATAAAAGCAAACATTTTGATAAAAAGAAACTAATTAAATTAAAGTTCTTTCTTTGTCCTAATTATCGATTAGAAGATTTATCTTGTATGAATCGATATTGGTTTGATACCAATAATGGGAGTCGCTTCACTATGATAAGGATACATATGTATCCACGATTGCAAATTTGTTAATTATGCGTCTTTCATATATATTCTGTACCATATATGTATGGTATATGAAACAAAAACTTGCACCCCGTGTATTGTCTTCCCTTCTAGTCTGATACATGAATACTAATTCAATGCATGTATCAATATCCAATAGATCTATAAATTATTACCGGAATCTTCTTATTTTTTATTATTAGATTAGACCCAAAAATTTTTCTCTTTTCTAAATGTAGAAACATATCATCCTTTCCTATACGAATTTTCATATTCGTATTCCTATAAGAATAAAATTTAAAATCAAATTGGATTGATTAATTTTATTTGATAAAATTGGGAGTTCATAAAGAAATTAAGATTATTGTGTATACCAAATTAAAATGACTAGCATTATTCTTACTGATCAGTAAAATCCATTAAAAAAAAGAGGATAGAAAATCCGTTTTATGGTAAAAAATTCATTCATTTCAGTTTTTTCACAAGAAGAAAAAGAAGAAAACAGGGGGTCCGTTGAATTTCAAGTATTTCGTTTCACCAATAAGATACGAAGACTTACTTCCCATTTGGAATTGCACAGAAAAGATTATTTATCTCAGAGAGGTCTACGTAAAATCCTGGGAAAACGCCAACGACTGCTGTCTTATTTGTCAAAGAAAAATAGAATACGTTATAAAGAATTAATTAGTCGGCTGGATATTCGGGAATTAAAAACTCGTTAATTGAAAAAGGAATTTGAATTATTTGATTTTTTTTATTAGATCTTGAATTTTAATGAACTTCTTTTCATTTTCAGCAATTCATGAAAGAATGAATCGAGGAATAACCTATGAATGTAACAACTACAAGAAAAGACCTCATGATAGTCAATATGGGACCTCACCACCCATCAATGCATGGTGTTCTTCGGCTCATCCTTACTCTAGATGGTGAAGATGTTATTGATTGTGAACCAATATTGGGTTATTTACACCGAGGAATGGAAAAAATTGCGGAAAATCGAACAGTTATACAATATCTACCTTATGTAACACGTTGGGATTATTTAGCTACTATGTTCACAGAAGCAATAACAGTAAATGGACCAGAACAGTTGGGAAATATTCAAGTACCTAAAAGAGCCAGTTATATCAGAGTAATTATGTTAGAGTTGAGTCGTATAGCTTCTCATCTGTTATGGCTTGGCCCCTTTATGGCAGATATTGGTGCACAGACTCCTTTTTTCTATATTTTCAGAGAAAGAGAATTAGTATATGATCTATTCGAAGCTGCCACCGGTATGAGAATGATGCATAATTATTTTCGTATCGGAGGAGTAGCGGCCGATCTACCTTATGGATGGATAGATAAATGTTTGGATTTCTGTGATTATTTTTTAACAGCGGTTTCTGAATATCAAAAACTTATTACGCGAAATCCTATTTTTTTAGAACGAGTTGAGGGGGTAGGCATTATTGGTCCAGAAGAAGCAATAAATTGGGGTTTATCGGGACCAATGCTACGAGCTTCCGGAATCCAATGGGATCTTCGTAAAGTTGATCATTATGAATGTTACGACGAAATGGATTGGGAAATCCATTGGCAAAAAGAAGGGGATTCATTAGCTCGCTATTTAGTCCGAATCGGTGAAATAACGGAATCTATAAAAATTATCCAACAGGCCCTGGAAGGAATTCCAGGGGGCCCTATGAGAATTTAGAAACCCGGTGCTTTGCTAGAGAAAGGGATCCCGAATGGAATGATTTTGAATACCGATTCATTAGTAAAAAACCTTCTCCTACTTTTGAATTGCCGAAGCAAGAACTTTATGTAAGAGTTGAAGCCCCAAAGGGAGAATTGGGAATTTTTTTAATAGGAGATCAGAGTGGTTTTCCTTGGAGGTGGAAAATTCGTCCACCTGGTTTTATCAATTTGCAAATTATTCCTCAGTTAGTTAAAAGAATGAAATTGGCCGATATTATGACAATACTAGGTAGCATAGATATCATTATGGGAGAAGTTGACCGTTAAAATGATAATTGATACAACAGAAGTACAAGATATAAATTCTTTTTCTAGATTAGAATCTTTAAAAGAAGTCTATGGAATCATAGGGATGTTTTTACCTATTTTGACTCTTGTATTGGGAATCACAATAGGTGTACTCGTAATTGTGTGGTTAGAAAGAGAAATATCTGCAGGAATACAACAACGTATTGGTCCCGAATACGCCGGTCCTTTGGGAATTCTTCAAGCTTTAGCAGATGGCACAAAACTTATTTTCAAAGAGAATCTTTTTCCATCTAGAGGAGATATTCGTTTATTCAGTATAGGACCATCCATAGCAGTTATATCCATTTTACTAAGTTATTCAGTAATTCCTTTTAGTTATCACTTTGTTTTATCTGATCTCAATATCGGTGTTTTTTTATGGATTGCCATTTCCAGTATTGCTCCCATTGGACTTCTTATGTCAGGATATGGATCAAATAATAAATATTCTTTTTTAGGTGGTCTACGAGCCGCTGCTCAATCGATTAGTTATGAAATACCATTAACTCTTTGTGTATTATCAATATCTCTACGTGCGATTCGTTAAAACATAAAATTCTCTTTTCTTTATTTTTCGAAAAGAAATTGAATAGATATCTCCTTTTTTATTCATCATTCAGTTTGATGACCTAAATCAGATAGTTGTATGAGTGAAAGAAAACAGCTTAGAAATTAGCAGTAAAAAGATTGAGTCTCATTTCCTACGTACAAGAATTAAACAAAAAAGTAAATATAAGCAAGACTTTTACCCCAAGATTGGTTGATTAGTCATCCTGGCTTGAAGCGGGCTCAACTCAAAAGATCAACCGTATAGAGTTTTCACTATCGTTTCGATGTATTACCATAACGGGTGATTGAGCAAAAATCAGTGGATGGTTAGGAACACCAAAATACATAAAGGATTCGTAATAGAGATTTGTTATATAAATTATCCAAAAGGAATTTTTACATAACATAAAAAGAATAGTAATTGGGGCTTGAAGTTAGTAGAAATGATCAAGCAGTACTACCCACGATTCCGATTCAGAGTATGCTCCTATCCACAGATTCCAAAATGACTATCAGGAACGAAATAATCCTTTTTTTGAAACCCCCCTTTTTCAGAAAGAAGAATAGGAACGAAAAAAAAAAAAAAAATTATTCAGGAACTAATGTATAATTTTTTTTTTTTTTTTTTCGTAATCAAAAAGAATGGGTTGAAATATCTATTGATATTTTTACAAAGAGTATTTTATTGAAGGATTAAGTTATTACTCAATAAAGAAAAATTTTAATTATTAAAGGATGAGATCAATTCAGAAGTGCTTTTTTAGTTATTATTATAGCAGACAGAATTTCATTGGTCTAATTCAGGACCTTCCGATCGGTTTTAACTCTATCTATATAGAATATATATTTAATTGAATATATTTAATTTCGAATCGATATTATAGTATTATACTACAAACATATCAATATAAATAATATCAATTTGGTCCTTAGATTTATTGATGGCCCTCGAGGAGCCGTATGAGGTGAAAATCTCACGTACGGTTCTGGAATAGCGATGGGAATAGTGATGTTATCATCGACTATGATTATCTAACAGTTCAAGTACAGTTGATATAGTTGAGGCCCAGTCCAAATATGGTTTTTGGGGATGGAATTTGTGGCGTCAACCTATAGGGTTTTTCGTTTTTCTAATTTCTTCCCTAGCAGAATGCGAGAGATTACCTTTTGATTTACCAGAAGCAGAAGAAGAATTAGTAGCAGGTTATCAAACCGAATATTCGGGTATCAAATTTGGGTTATTTTACGTTGCTTCCTATCTAAATCTATTAGTTTCTTCGTTATTTGTAACAGTTCTTTACTTAGGGGGTTGGAATATCTCTATTCCTTATATATTCGTTCCCGAGCTATTTGAAATAAATAAAGTAGGTAGAGTGTTTGGAACGACAATTGGTATTTTTATTACATTAGCTAAAACTTATTTGTTCTTGTTTATTTCTATCACAACAAGATGGACTTTACCTAGACTAAGAATAGACCAATTATTAAATCTTGGATGGAAATTTCTTTTACCCATTTCCCTCGGTAATCTATTATTAACAACTTCTTTCCAACTCATTTCATTGTAAAGGAAAAAAAAGGAATAGGATATTCTAGATTTACGACTTCTCTCAAATATCAAACAAGAGAAAGAAACAAACATAAAATTATTCATAGATCTTTACGATATGTTCCCTATGGTAACTGGGTTCATGAATTACGGTCAACAAACAGTACGAGCCGTAAGGTACATTGGTCAGGGGTTCATGATTACCTTATCCCACGCAAATCGTTTACCTGTAACTATTCAATATCCTTATGAAAAATTAATTACATCCGAGCGTTTTCGCGGCCGAATCCATTTTGAATTTGATAAATGCATTGCTTGTGAAGTATGTGTTCGTGTATGTCCTATAGATCTACCTGTTGTTGATTGGAAATTGGAAACTGGTATACGAAAGAAACGCTTGCTTAATTACAGTATTGATTTCGGAATTTGTATTTTTTGTGGTAACTGTGTTGAATATTGTCCAACAAATTGTTTATCAATGACTGAAGAATATGAACTTTCTACTTATGATCGTCACGAATTGAATTATAATCAAATCGCTTTGGGTCGTTTACCAATGTCAGTAATTAACGATTATACAATTCGAACAATTTCGAATTCGTAATAATAAAATAAAAAAAAAATGTGAAACCCCTTTAATTAAAGAGGAATCTCCACCAATTAGTAAGGTTCAATTTGATCTAATCTACAGGAATGAGTTCTTTTTTTTTTTTTTTTTTGTCAATAACTAAAAATTCCAATTAACTGTTGATTAGTTGGTAAGAAGTGCGATTCAAGTTGGATTGAAAATTGAATCTAATAATAGAATTTGAGTTTTGAGCTAAATTACCCTTTTCTTTGGTGTAAATCTTTTGGGTAAAGAGAAAACCATATTCTATTGGTCCACTAATTGGACCTAGACCCATTTTAAATCCATTCGATTAGAATTAAATGCAATTAGGAGCATATCCTAAAAAAATTCAAAAATTCCTTGTCAGGTCAATAAAATCATGAAAAACATTTCAATTTATTTCTCTTTTACATATAATAATGGATTTGCCTGGACCAATACATGATTTTCTTTTAGTTTTTCTGGGATCAGGTCTTATATTAGGAAGTTTAGGAGTGGTATTACTTACCAATCCAATTTATTCTGCCTTTTCTTTGGGATTGGTTCTTGTTTGTATATCCTTATTTTATATTCTATCAAACTCCCATTTTGTAGCGGCTGCGCAGCTCCTTATTTATGTAGGAGCTATAAACGTTTTAATTCTATTTGCTGTGATGTTCATGAATGGTTCAGAATATTACAAAGATTTGAATCTTTGGACTGTTGGAGATGGGATTACTTCGTTGGTTTGTACAAGTATTTTGGTTTCACTAATGACTACTATTTTAGATACGTCTTGGTACGGGATTATCTGGACGACAAAGTCAAACCAGATTATCGAGCAAGATTTGATAGGGAATAGTCAACAAATCGGAATTCATTTATCAACAGATTTTTTTCTTCCATTTGAACTCATTTCCATAATTCTTTTAGTTGCTTTGATAGGTGCAATTGCTGTTGCTCGTCAATGATAAATTTTTATAACTATTTACTAGCAATCAAAATTTAACTTTGTTTTCTGTTATCAAATCCATTTATCTTCAATTCTATTTGAAAACTGTTCATGTAGAAAATAGAAATTCTTTATTTTGATCCATTACCAAATATCAATCTATTCCTTTGTTTTGTACTTGTTATATTATAGTCAATTGAATACGTTGAATTCTTGTTCATATTGAAATGAATCAAAATTAATAAGGAGCTGGTCAATGATACTCGAACATGTACTTGTTTTGAGTGCTTATTTATTTTCTATTGGTATCTATGGATTGATCACGAGTCGAAATATGGTTAGAGCCCTTATGTGTCTTGAACTTATCCTCAATGCGGTTAATATAAATTTCGTAACATTTTCAGATTTTTTTGATAGTCGACAATTAAAAGGAGATATTTTCTCCATTTTTGTTATAGCTATTGCAGCCGCCGAAGCAGCTATTGGATTAGCTATTGTTTCGTCAATTTATCGTAACAGAAAATCAACTCGTATCAATCAATCGAATTTGTTGAATAAATGAATAAATAAGTAGTATTAATTATATATTATTAATTATAGAAATCAGAATATTCATCAATTCAAATTAGCACGTATAATACGTAGGTTTGAGAAAAACGTAAGAAATCAAAGTATCTTGGGCCGATCTCATGACTCGATCCGGAATTCGATTGATTAGAAAAATTATGGTAAAATCCATTGAATCATCTAGTGTCTAAATATATGATACATTTACAAGTTTACTAGATCGAAAATTGATGATATTCAAAAACTTATAGATCCGATGTCACATTCAGTAAAGATTTATGATACATGTATAGGATGTACTCAATGTGTGCGAGCCTGCCCAACAGATGTATTAGAAATGATACCATGGGATGGATGTAAAGCTAAGCAAATTGCTTCTGCTCCAAGAACGGAGGACTGTGTTGGTTGTAAGAGATGTGAATCCGCCTGTCCAACAGATTTTTTGAGCGTTCGAGTTTATTTATGGCATGAAACAACTCGAAGCATGGGTCTAGCGTATTAATACGTTCCAGAAAAAACCACGTAAATACATTTTGAATACAATTCATTTTTTTTACCGACAAAAACCCGTGCTCGAAAATAGATAATATATTATTCTTTTTTCTTTATCGAGTACGGGTTTTTTTTGTCTAAGTGTATCTTGTCTTTACCACGAATTATTTTCCTTGGTTAACAATAATTGTACTTTTGCCGATATTCGCAGGTTCTTTAATTTTCTTTCTACCTCATAGAGGAAATAAGGTAATAAGGTGGTATACTATATGTATATGCTTATTAGAACTCCTTTTAACTACCTATACATTCTTTTATCATTTCCAATTGAATGATCCATTAACCCAACTAACAGAGGATTATAAATGGATTCATTTTTTTGATTTTTACTGGAGATTGGGAATAGATGGACTTTCTATAGGACCTATTTTACTGACGGGATTTATCACCACTTTAGCTACTTTAGCGGCTCGGCCAGTTACTCGAGATTCCCGATTATTCCATTTCCTGATGTTAGCAATGTACAGCGGTCAAATAGGATCATTTTCTTCTCGAGACCTTTTACTTTTTTTCATCATGTGGGAGTTAGAATTAATTCCCGTTTATCTACTTCTATCGATGTGGGGGGGAAAGAAACGTCTATATTCCGCTACAAAATTTATTTTGTACACTGCGGGAGGTTCCATTTTTCTATTAATAGGGGTTCTGGGTATTGGTTTATATGGTTCCAACGAACCAACATTAAATTTGGAAACATTAGCTAATCAATCGTATCCGGTGGCACTGGAAATACTATTCTATATTGGATTTCTTATTGCTTTTGCTGTTAAATTACCGATTATACCCTTACATACATGGTTACCAGACACCCATGGAGAGGCACATTATAGTACTTGTATGCTTCTAGCCGGAATTTTATTAAAAATGGGAGCATATGGGTTGGTTCGGATCAATATGGAATTATTACCTCATGCTCATTCTATATTTTCTCCCTGGTTGATTATAGTAGGCGCAATCCAAATAATCTATGCAGCTTTAACATCTCTTGGTCAACGTAATTTAAAAAAAAGAATAGCCTATTCCTCTGTATCTCATATGGGTTTCATAATTATTGGAATTGGCTCGATAACTGATACGGGACTCAATGGAGCCATTTTACAAATAATCTCTCATGGATTTATTGGCGCTGCTCTTTTTTTCTTGGCAGGAACGAGTTATGATAGAATACGTCTTGTTTATCTCGACGAAATGGGTGGAATGGCTATCCACCTTCCAAAAATATTCACGATGTTCAGTATCTTATCAATGGCTTCCCTTGCATTACCGGGTATGAGTGGTTTTCTTGCAGAATTGATAGTATTTTTTGGAATAATTACCAGCCAACAATATCTTTTAATGCCAAAAATACTAATTACTTTTGTAATGGCAATTGGAATGATATTAACTCCTATTTATTTATTATCTATGTTACGCCAAATGTTCTATGGATACAAGTTATTTAATGTTCCAAACTCTTATTTTTTTGATTCTGGGCCGCGAGAGTTATTTGTTTCCATCTCGATCCTTCTACCAATAATAGCTATTGGTATTTATCCAGATTTCGTTCTCTCGCTATCTGTTGACAAGGTCGAAGCTATTCTATCTAATTATTTTTATCAATAGTTTTCATCAATAAAAGAAAAAATAAAAAGGTAATCTTATTATTATTTTTAATATTGTTCGTTGTACAATGAAAAAAAAGTCTTTTTCTCTTAAGTAAAAAAAAAATTGGACTTGTAAACAGATATTTTTGGTCTTTATGAGAACCTTTTGAATCAAGTATTGTAGTGATTCAAATGGTTCTCGACAGCCTACATGAATTAGGAAGTTTTCTTATCTTCTATTTTTACTCATTTTTATATTCTATTTTTATATAGGCTTGTTCTATGTTTGTATTTGTCGGTATTTTTTTTTTTATTTAATTCGATCTTAATGTAAATTAAATGAACCATAACTGTGTAATCCTATTCCTAATAAATTGACCCCCAAATAGCATATCCAAATTATAAGAAAGCCTATAGAAGCCACAATTGCGCAATTGAAACTTTCCCAATTTTTATTTGTTCGAGTATGTAAATAAATCGCAAATAGGGTCCAAGTAATAAATGCCCAAGTTTCCTTTGGGTCCCAATTCCAATATGACCCCCATGCCTCATTAGCCCATACTGCTCCCGAAAGAATACCTATGGTTAAAAAGATAAACCCGAGACTAATAATACGATAACTCCACTGATCTAATTGTTGAATCAGTTGAGCCCTGTAATAATTTCGAGAAGAAAAAAAAGAAGTGTTTAGTAAAACATTGCTTTTTTCATTCATGTATTGGGTCTCCACAAAGGAAAATGACTCATTTAAAAAATTGTTTTTTTTACTAAAAATCCTTATGGCTTTTCGCAATGTAATGACTAAGAGAGATACTGATAATAATGATCCACATAAAAGAGCTGCGTAGCTCAATATCATCATACTTACATGCATCATTAACCATTGGGATTGGAGAGCGGGTACTACTATTTCGGATTGATGCATTTCAGTTAAAAGACCTGAAGTAGCAAAGCCTTGGGTAAAAAAAGTACTTGGCGCGGTTATTGCGCTTAAATAATTTTTATGTTTTTTTAAATACGGAACCATATGAATAATGGAGAAACTCCATGAAAGAAAAATGAATGATTCATATAAATCACTTAATGGGAAATGTCCCGAATAAATCCAACGAATGACTAATAATCCTGTTATACAGAAAAAAGTAGCTATCATGCCTTTTTCTGACGAATCATAGAGTCCTACGATTTCATCGACTGATAAGCTTATAAAAAAAATTGTAATTACAATTGAAACGATCGAAAAGGATATATGACTTAATATATGTTCTAAAGTGGAAAATATCATAAAATTGTTTTAATTTAATTAAAATAAAAAAAAGGGGGTAAACCAATTCTACGGAATTGAAATTTATTATAGGATTTATTCTATTTATTTTAGAAGATGCCATGCCGCCACTCGGACTCGAACCGAGATGCTCTAGCACTGCTTCCTAAGAGCAGCGTGTCTACCGATTTCACCATAGCGGCATATTCGAAATAATAGTATATTATTATTTCATTTTAATCGTCGAGATTAAAGGAGTCAATTCAATATTTTTTTTTCATTCAAAGTGATGAGAAAGAACTCGTTTTGTTTCAATATGGATTGAAGCGTTTCCTATAAAAATCTTTATTATCATTTTATTTAATTTTTGAATGAAAATGGAAGGTTTCCTTTTTATTTAACAGAGACGTTTTCGTAGTTTATGCTCTCCTAAAATGGAGATCTTGCAACTAAATAGTTATGACTTCAATTCAAGGATAAAGATATAACTAAAAAAAAAAGTTGTTTTTCATTTTTGAATTTTAAAATTCATTTATCATTTATCTGATTTTATGGATCTAAGATGGACTTTTTTATCAATGAACAAAAAAGTCTTTTTATGGATCACAGTACAGTGTGCCATTCCAAATTTTTTTATTTAACTATTTGTAGAGCTTTATATTAACCCTTAGACCTTAGGTTGGTTTTTCGTCCTGTAAAGAATTTGATTTAGGATTTATAAAACTAATTCGATATTGGCCTGAACTGAACATCTTGTTTAAGATTTTTTTTTATTTTCTTATTTATTATGATATGACGGATAAGTGTACCGATGAGGAAAATAAGAATCCCCACCGGATAAAACATATTAAAAAAAAAGTGAAACCTTGTCTTTTTTTTTTTTTTTTTTTTTTTAAGTACCATTTTAAGATTAAGATTATTTAATCTAGTGTTTGACTATTTCATTATCGCACAAAAAAACTTTTTGAATTCCCGGTAGAAAGAGACTTCGCTAAGGAAAAAGCTTTCAACGCTGCCCAATATCCCTTCTTTTTCCAAATGTTTTTACGAATACGTTTTTTTGATATAGAAGTACGCTTTTTTGGAACGGCCATGAAAAATTTGAAAAAGTTATTCATTTCTCTAGTTGAATGTGAAAGACATCTATTGGTCAAACAATTCCATTTTTTCTTTTTTTTATATCTCTGTCTATTTTCGTCGTGCTATATTTATCCATGTAAAAAAATACACCGAAAAGTTTTAAAAACCAATCCTTATCTAAAAAATTCCGAATTACTCAAATTACTTTAGTTTTTTATTAGTTGGTCAAGCTCAAAAGAAAAAGAAGGAGTACATTTTTTTTTCTTTTAAATTTCGAATTAAACTAGTAGTTAATCAAAGGATATATGATTTTATAAAAGTCATCTTAGTAATTTTGTCTTTTCTTTTAAGTCGATTTCTTCTCCCTGGTATTGAAAGAAAAGTGTGGGATATGCTAGCGTTTTCTACAAAGAAAAATAAATGTCTTTTATTCGAATGAAAGATAATCAGTTCTACCATGAATTAGTTAATGATTATGAATAAACGAACTAATTTTTTTTTTTTTTTTTTATTGGGCCAGTTTTGGTATGCACCATCCTATTATTTCTATCAAAATAAAGTAATGTAATAACTACTCTATTTTGGTGTAATTATTTGCTCTATGGATATAAATTATCGGAATACGTATCGTAATAATAATTGAATTTTTTTTCTGCATTTTCATAAAAATCTTACTTATACTTAATATTCAATATTAATAAAATGAATTAGTGTGTTATTTCATTTTAAAATAGTAACTTGATCATATTCATATCATTTGACCAATTCTAACTTTTTGCTTTGAATCTTTGAAGTATTGGGTAAAGAAGAAAGATTCAGAATAATTAGGAATCCAAATTCTATTTAAGTTTTCCATATCTTGATTTTTATTGAACCTATAAAAAGATATAAGAGTCGGTGAATTAAAAAGAATTAATTAAAAATTAAAAGGTTTTTTTATGGAATATACATATCAATATTCATGGATTATCCCCTTCATTCCACTTCCAGTTCCTATGTTAATAGGAATGGGACTTCTACTTTTTCCAACGGCAACAAAAAATCTTCGCCGTATGTGGGCTTTTCCTAGTATTTTATTGTTAAGTATAGTTATGATACTTTCGGTCTATCTATCTATTCAGGAAATAAATAGAAGTTTTATCTATCAATATGTATGGTCTTGGACCATTAATAATGATTTTTCTTTAGAGTTCGGTCACTTAATAGATCCACTTACTTCTATTATGTTAATATTAATTACTACTGTTGGAATTTTGGTTCTTTTTTATAGTGACAATTATATGTCTCATGATCAAGGATATTTGAGATTTTTTGCTTATATGAGTTTTTTCAATACTTCCATGTTGGGATTAGTTACTAGTTCGAATTTGATACAAATTTATATTTTTTGGGAATTAGTTGGAATGTGTTCTTATCTATTAATAGGTTTTTGGTTCACACGACCTAGTGCGGCGACTGCTTGTCAAAAAGCCTTTGTAACGAATCGTGTAGGCGATTTTGGTTTATTATTAGGAATTTTAGGTCTTTATTGGATAACCGGTACTTTTGAATTTCGGGATTTGTTCCAAATATTCAATAACTTGATTTCGAATAATGAGGTTCCTTTTTTATTTCTTACTTTGTGTGCCTTTCTTTTATTTGCCGGTGCAGTTGCTAAATCGGCACAATTCCCCCTTCATGTATGGTTACCTGATGCCATGGAAGGTCCTACTCCTATTTCGGCTCTTATACATGCCGCTACTATGGTAGCAGCGGGCATTTTTCTTGTAGCTCGACTTCTTCCTCTTTTTATAATCATACCTTACATAATGAATTTCATATCCTTAATAGGTATAATAACAGTATTATTAGGGGCTACTTTAGCTCTTGCTCAAAAAGATATTAAAAGAGGTTTAGCTTATTCTACAATGTCTCAATTGGGTTATATGATGTTAGCTCTAGGTATGGGGTCTTATCGAGTCGCTTTATTTCATTTGATTACTCATGCTTATTCGAAAGCATTGTTGTTTTTAGGATCCGGATCAATTATTCATTCAATGGAAGCTATTGTTGGATATTCTCCAGATAAAAGTCAGAATATGGTTCTTATGGGAGGTTTAAAAAAGCATGTACCAATTACAAAAACTGCTTTTTTAGTAGGTACACTTTCTCTTTGTGGTATTCCTCCACTTGCTTGTTTTTGGTCCAAAGATGAAATTCTTAATGATAGTTGGTTGTATTCACCTATTTTCGCAATAATAGCTTGTTCTACAGCAGGATTAACCGCATTTTATATGTTTCGGATCTATTTACTTACTTTTGAGGGACATTTCAATGTTCATTTTCAAAATTACAGTGGTCAAAAAAGTAGTTCCTACCATTCAATATCTCTATGGGGAAAAGAAGTACCAAAAACGATTAAAAACAATTTTCGTTTATTAAGTTTATTAACAATGAATAATAATCAAAGGGCTTCTTTTTTTTGGAATAAGACATATCAAATTGGTGGTAATGGAAAAAACAGGATGCACCCCTTTATTACTATTACTCATTTTGGTACTCAAAATATTTTCTCTTATCCTCATGAATCGGACAATACTATGCTATTTTCCATGGTTATATTAGTTCTATTTACTTTGTTTGTTGGAGTCGTAGGAATTCCCTTTTCTTTTAATCAAGAAGGAATTCATTTGGATATATTATCCAAATTGTTAAATCCGTCTATAAACCTTTTACATCAGAATTCAAATAATTCTGTGGATTGGTATGAATTTGTGACAAATGCAAGTTTTTCTGTCAGTATAGCTTTTTTCGGAATATTTATATCGTCTTTTTTATATAAGCCTATTTATTCATCTTTACAAAATTTGAACTTACTAAATTCGTTTTCTAAAAGAGGTATTAATAGAATTTTAGGAGACAAAATAATAAATGTGATATATGATTGGTCATATAATCGTGGTTACATAGATGCTTTTTATACAATATCCTTAACTCAGGGTATAAGAGGACTAGCTGAACTAATTCATTTTTTTGATAGACGAGTAATTGATGGAATTACGAATGGTTTTGGTCTTACAAGTTTCTTTTTTGGAGAAGGTATCAAATATGTAGGGTGCGGTCGCATCTCTTCTTATCTCTTATTGTATTTATTGTTTGTATTAATCTTTTTATTAATTTATTCCTTTTTGTATTTTTTTAATTTGAATTTTTTTTAAGTTTCATTTATTTCATATTTCAACAAAAAAATGAATTCTTAATTCTATTTACTTATTCTATTTCTATTTAATAATAATTAATAAATACCTTTCTTATTTTTTCAAACCATAATAAAAATGGTTCTTCTTTAAATATTTCTAACTTCGAATTCTCTTTCTTTTTTTTCCTATCCATATAAGAAGTTTTATAAACTTGGCTATCTTTATAGAATGTCTCTTGAAAGTTGAATGCATCCCTT
>NW_025955877.1:0-84422 GCF_020921035.1 Rhodamnia argentea
AGACTCGCGATCCACCATATATATGTCTATAAAAGGAGGGATCGGCTCGTTAGCCCTATTCCACCCCCGGGAAGGAAATTTCCGGAGGGTCGCGACAGACTGGCGACTCCACCGGGGATATACTTTAAGAGGATTTAAGCCGATAAAAATGCTGATTGTTTTCTAACCTCGTTTTCTACGGATGCTCTTGAAGATGAGGTACGTCCACTAACAAAAAAGTGTTAAATGTTGATGCAGATGGGAGTTATAAGGGGTGGCGTCTATGCTAACCATTTTTGATGCAGATATGGAGTTTTGGATTGTTTGTTTATTTATGCAAATTTTGAAGCGGTGTTTTGAATATAAATTGTTGTGCATGTCTCGCATATTTTGAGGATCACGACACTGCACACACAAGCGCCTAAACCCGAGCCGCGAAATCACCTTTTAGGTCGCCATAGATAGGGATCGGTATGCGAAGCTCTTGTGTTTGATTGCACTTGGGTTGACCATATTTGATCCCGCTCGCTATGTAAGATTGATGGTCCTACCCACTTGTTGTTTGATTGCGCTTGTGGGCGGCCCATCGATTTGTATAGCGGGAGCCTTTTTTAGGTCCATACCCGAGCCTTTTTGATTTCTTTAGAGTTAAACCTCACCTGTCTCATGCGCATGTGAAATGGATGGTTGGTATACCTAAAACCAAAAACCAAAAAAAGAGTAACATCGGTTGGTAAGGCTTTCTACCCTTTTTATTTTGAACTTGTAAATTTAAATTTTGCATATCATACATTTCCACTACATATCATCACAATTTGTAAGATCGTTTAAGTGATCGGGGTTGAAAGTCAAATTTTCCTTTTTAGGATAGATGGCGCCCCAAAGTCGTGTTGATGTACCCGATGTATTCACATGGGAGCGGAGGACCATTCGACGCGAGGACCGAGTACCCGCTACATTCCGAGTTTTCGGATTTGTTCACGGACGAGAGCTCAACGGACGGAACCGCATCCGTAGCGAGAGTTGCGATTATACCCGATGTGGACGATATTTGGAGCTCGAGCGCGAAAAGGAGAGAATTTGGGAGTTGTACATGAAGTTGGCGAGGAAGCCTCATGCTACCAAGACGGCCCCAAAACATTCCCGATTAAGAAGAAGGAAATCATCACCATATCCTCCGATGATGAAGAAGATATCAAGTTTCCGAGATAGTAGAGATTTCATCGGATGAGGATACCATTCCCACTTGTCTAGATTAGTACGACTTTGGGGCATTTTCTAGGTTTCATTATATTTTGAGTCTATTATGTACTTTCATCGACATTTATTGTCCGAACATCTCTGGATATTATCATGTTCTATCTTTTTTGACTTTATTGTATTAGACTTGTAAATTTCATGAGTTGTCAATTTGTGAACGACCTTTTTACCCCGATTACGCTTAAACGATCCTAATCAAATTACATGCCATCTTTGGGTGAGATTTGGTCCATAATTACCCTATTTGGCTTATTTGGGTCAAGTGGGAGTAGTTGACCCTCATGTTACCAAAAGATGACATGGAATTTGGTTAGCACATTTGCATCACATTACATGCATATGCATATTAAACTGTGGTAATTGACTTTAGGATCATCATTTTTGCATTCTTAGATCATGGGGAATGGAGACATCAAAGTCATCCCAATACCGCGCAAGGAACTCGCTATATGGTGGGATCGCCTCGACATCGTCAACAAAGCCTATGTGGAAGGACGTTTGGGACGACTTGTAGATTTGATCAAAGTGGAATACCAACCGGCGCTCATTCAAGCACTAGCCAAGGCATGGGACGTGCGAACAATGACATTCAACTTTCGAGGATTGGAATTGACCCCTACGCTTGAGGAGTATACCGCTATTATCGGGGCCAAATTTGAAGAACGTATAGCTCAACCCCCTTTGGACATGGACTCCACTCGTTCGTTATCGAGTTTCCTTCGCCTTAAAACTTCTGAAATTGAAAAAGTTTACAAGTCCAATTCCAACAAATTCACATTCTCGTTCCTTTTCGATAACTATTCCTCTCTACCCACCGAAACCGGTCATAAATCGGGAAAGGTGTTCATTTTGGCTTTCTTTGCATTCGTTCTATTCCCGACTTCTAGAACTACTTTTGACCCCTCCATAACTCATATAGCCAGGACGGGCGTGTTGTCATTGGGATTATTCGTACATGATCTTAGTGAGACTTTTCTCTCCCGAATCGTTCCAAGTCTTCAAAAAGGCCGTTTTCCAAGCGTCTAGCGGATTACTCCACTTGTGGTTCACCTCTCATATAAAGACTTTCCAACTCCGGGTGGGGTGTTATGAGATCAATGAGCACGTTCACCCCCTTAGATCCTTCCTTAAGTGTCAATCCCTTGTACCCAAATACTCATTCAAAAAGTGGGTTGAGCTATTGGACAATTTGAAACCCGAGCATATTAGATGGCGTTTGACTTGGCCCAAGATCGTAGAAGCTCGCATTTCGGGTATTGAAGATAACCCTATTCCCTTATTGGGATGTACCGTGCGCTGTGGCGTATTACCCCATTCGAGTGGTGAGGCAATTTGGAGTTCTACAAGAGATACCACCGGATGTTTGTCCGGGATTTTCTCATTTGATATGACACGAGGAAAGCTCACTAAGGAAACAAAGGAGTTGTATCGGGCTCGGATCAAGCTTATCCTTCATGCTTTGAAGAACTCCCCGCTGCAACAAGTTGAGTGGCCGGATTATTTGGATAATGAGATGAACATTCACGGAGCTTCCAAGGAGTATATCAAGAAGTTTAAGGAGTATCGCCAATCAATGGTAGAGCCATATGTACCCGAGTGCGTATCTCCTCGGATTGAAGAAGTAGAGTCATATGAGCCGAGTACATAGTACCATATGTACAGGGAGTAGAACCGTACATTCCCGAAGATCCGGAGCAGTGGATATCGAAGAGGGAGAAGACCCATACTTGTGGGATTCCGATGGACCGGAAGAGCAAGAAGAGTGGAAACGTCCCCGACTTGGATAGATCCATTCCTCCATTTAGATTTTACATATTTGTTATCTTTTAGATACTTTTGAACAATTTGGTTTGTAATAAATACATACTATTTCTTTTATGAGCATTTCATGCATACATATAGAAAAGTCAATTACCACGGATCAATGTCTCCAATCCTTTAATATTTCCCATACTGATTTGATATCCTGAAAACAAGTGAGCGATAAATACGAGGACTCGTAGCAAAACGCGCAAGTTAAGGATGGAACAAGAAGAGCTCGCACCTCGTGTGGGTAATCCGGAAAATCAAATGAATGTGATCGCCACAATGGTGGCGGAGATGAAGGCAATGATGATTGCAAGCCGGGGGAGATACCCCGTTGACCCTAACTCTCAAACTCTGCGGGGCCATCCGATGGGGCGAACGCTAATCCGGGCGCCCGCCGCTAATCCCACTCGAATCCGGAGAGACCGCCTAAGGATCCTCCCATTGTGATTGATCCGGAGAAAAAGGAGAAGCAAGTCCTCAAAATGGAAGAGGAAATTAAGAGGCTCGCTAAGATCGAAGAGTGTTTGGCGAAGTCGGGGTTATGAACTCTCGAGATTCGATAAGGTTGCACCGTTTGAAAAGATAGAGGTTCCCTGCTGATTACAAGGAACCCAGACTTTGTGAGGAGATATAACGGACCGGGTGTCCCAAGGCGCACTTGAAGTATTACTTGCGCCGAATGTCATGATTCTCCGACAACATTCCACTCTTGGTTAACACCTTCCAGGAAAGCCTATCTGGGGCAGCCCTGGCGTGGTTCATTGAATTGGAGCCAGAGAGGCTCGCCGATTGGGATAAACCGGCAGACGAGTTCCTTCGGCAATACAAGTTTAACACTCTGACCGCCCTAACTAGAGAGGACCTTTTAAGGACCGTAAAAGGAAAGAGCGAGACCGTTCGCGCCTACGCCCGGAGATGGAGAGCACTTCGGCTGTGCGGGTAAAGCCGCCCGTCCCGGAAGAAGAACTAATAGATCTGTTTCTCAAGGCCCTTCCATTTGAATTTTTCGACAAACCGAACACCTCTGGGTGTCGGACATTTGCGCACCTAATCAAGGTGGCGGAACGCCACGAGTGGGCATTAAGAGAAAAGAAGATACCCGAGGCGCCTTTCAAACGCCAATACCCTTTGAGAAGGGATATTAGGGAGCAAACCGGAGAAGTAGCTTTTGTCCCTAATCCGCCAAAGCCCTGAAATTTTTCGCCTTCAATTCCTACCCAAGGAACGTCCTCCTGGACCGCTTCCAAACCACCGGAATTCGAAAGAAAAACCCGAGTTGTTTTTACCCCACTACCCCGACCCTTATCCAAATTGTTACCCATGCTATTGGAAAATCGCTTAGTTGCAAAAGAGCCACCTCGAGCTCACCCGCCAAGATTTCCTGGGTATGATGAGACCCAGACGTGCGTATACCATATGGGAGAAAGGGGGCATAACGCGGACAACCTGTCTCGCTCGAAGTTCAAGGTGCAAGCATTGATCGACGGAAAAGTTCCGGGAGTTTGATAAAGCCGAACCGAATGTACAGCGAGAACCCACTACCCGAGCATCGTGAGGTGAACGCGATCTTTGGAGATGAAGAGGAGGAGGTTCGGGAGTTCATAGTGAATATGGATAAAATGCGGGATATCTTGACATTGGCCTCGCAATACCCGGAAGGAGAGAGTATTTCCCGGGAGCAAAAAGAGGCTTGCTTGGAAAAATTGATTAGCTTGGGCGTCATAGGAAGAATGGAAAATGTCGCTTTCAAGGGGACCTACGTGGCGGTGAACATCTGTGTCGAGGAGTTCACGATGAAACCTACGAGGGAGCTGTTTTAAAAATACCCTCGGGATATTTGATGAGCATCAAAGATGGTCAAGAAATTGAAGAGATAGACGAATATGAAGTCCGTCTGGATAAGGCCCGCCGAGGCGATAGAAGATTTTTGCGAAAGCCCTAGAGAGGGGCGAAATAGTTGATAACCTGGGGGAAGATAGTGGTGGGTACAACTTTAAAGTGCTATATTCGGCGCCCCGAGTTTCTTTGTTGACTCGGAGATGTAGTCCCCGATGGGTGGGGTGGAATGGATGACCCCGCAAGCGATGAATTTGTGGGAACGATCGATGAAGTTAAGGACCAAGCGGCTCCTCGGAATGAACAGGGAGAATCGAGAGGTCGATATGCGACTTTCTAACTGAGACGCACATGCGTCATTTAACAACTATGGTAGCGATTTATCGCAATCGACGACCAAAAGGAATACTATGGCGATAGAAGAAAGCATGCGATTCCGGAGATACGGCGGACCATGGAGACACGAGAATCGAAAGATCGCTCTACTTCAAGAGCAAGGAGATGACGTGTCGAGGAAAATGGATGAGTTGAAGGAGCTGATTACGCCACTTACTCAAGCAAGAAACGTCCCGCCTCAAGGTGTGAACCCGAGAGTGGTCTTCCGCACGAAGTATAATGGCCTGGGTGTCCTCGGCGCATGTCTCATACTATCTTCGCCAAATGGTTGGCCACCAAGAAGATGACGAAACACCGATCCGGAACTTTGGACAAAGTTTAACGGGCCCCGCACTAGCATGGTTTCGATTAATTGACCTAGACTCGGGTCCCGAGCCGGGAGGATTTATCGGAGCACTTCTTACGTCACTTTGAAGCTGGGATTAGGGGTTATTTCACTAAGGCTAATTTGTTGAACATCCGGAAAGGTGAAGATGAGAGTTTTGAGCTCTTTGCAAGAAGGTGGAAGAAACACGCTGTGATGGTGCAACCGCCGTTGTCGGAGAGAGAAATGCTGGAGTTTGTACTAAAGTCACTTCCGGCGGAATACTTTGATCGCATGTATGCATACACGTACTCATCGTTCCAACATCCGGTGGAGATTGGCATGAGGATTGAAGGGATCATCCCGAGAGTCGAGAAGAGAAAGGCGGAGGGATTTCGATGAAGAAAATGCCACGCCGGTAAGGCCAGTCCCGAACATAACCCCGATGACGTTCATGAGGATGGAATGATTGGGATGGTAGATGCCCCAATTCGTTTTGTGATTGATTTGAACAAAGTTGATAGTGGGAGTTAGAAGCTTCTAGTTCGGAAAAACCATCAACATCCGAATCACTACCGTAAAAGATCATACCGGTGAGGATTAAATTACCGCTTGTGGAAGAGTACAACTCGAGGGCGTTCATTGGGATTATGGAACGGGCGAAATTGACGCCATAATGAGATCCGGAAGATGTTATCCCCCGAGAGAAGTGGATTCTCGAAAAGAGAATCCCAACCGCGGAAGAGGTTGAGAAGTTGCAATCGATCGTGAGGACCAGTGAATATGATGTCGTTGACCAAGCTGCGGAAGATGCTCGCACGCATTTCCCTTCTTGGATCTCTTCAAAAATTCTGAAAAGCACAAAGATGCCCTTTTGAAGGTGCTAGATGAGGTGCATGTTCCGGAGACAATTAACGAAGTGCAATTGGGAGACTTTGTGGGTGCTATCCTTCGAAGGACCGGATATCCTTCTCGGACGAAGACTTCCCGAAAGAAGGGCGGGTCCACAACAAAGCCCTTTACATAGCTGTGAGGTGTCACGGAAAAGAGGTGCCTCACGTCTTAATTGATAATGGTTCCGCTTTCAACTTGTGTCCACTAAGCACTTTGAGAAGCTTGGGGATCAATGAAGATTTTGTGAAGACATCCAAGGCCACCATCCGATCATTTGATGGAGTCTCCAAGAATGTTGTAGGAGAGATTGAGCTGGACATTGACATTGGACCGGTAACTTTCTCTATACCGTTCCAAGTGTTGGATATTCCAAGCGCCTTCACCCCGCTCCCGGGAAGACCGTGGATTCATGTGTCTCGGAGCGGTACCTTCCTCTCTCGCATCAAAAGTTAAAATTTGTGGTCAAAGGTCAGTTGATCACCGTCCATGGCGAGACGGGACATCGAGCGACTTTAAAAGGGATGGTCCCTTACATTGAACCCTCAAAAGAGGAGGAGCTGAGTTATCACACCTTTGACATTGTATCCGTCATGCATGTGTCACCAAATGCAAAGGTGGCTATACGGAGCTTTCGAGACCTGCAACTATGGCGGGAAAAGTGCTACTCTCGAATGGATTTATTCCGGGTGCTTGGATTAGGGAAATATGGTCGTGGAATTCGTAACCCTTTGAATTTGGGCTCAAATGACCACAACGTTGGTCCGGGTTATAGCGGAATAGCGGAAAATAACATAGGCCGAGGCCGAGGTCGAAACAATCGTTATGGAGACCGTGGACGCCGTGGACGCCAAGGTGGCCGTTTCAAAGGTACCGATGTATGGAAAGCTAGAGGAAAAATGCTCCTAAATCCTTTATTCGAGGTATTTTCTAAAGGAGGCAAATGGCTGGAAGATGAGGACATTTCTGAGAATGCAGAGCCGGACTTATTCAACCCGTTCCTGGATAATCGGGTGAACGTGATAATTGAGTGGCTGGACGATGATTTCCCCACCCCCGAGCATGTCATCCCACCCATACATAACAGGTTAATATGTGACTCATATCAGCTCGATGACTATGCATGCGAAGTTGATATAGACGAGGTTGATGGGAGCGATATCAAGAAAGAATGGGATTGTTTCGAAGAATCTAAGCCTCCTATTTCCGAAGAACCTATCACTATTAATTTGGGAGATTCTATTGCGTCAAGGAAGTGAAAATAGGAGGACACCGTCTGCGCAGCAGATATTTTAAGAATGACGGTGTTACTCAAGGAATATCAAGATATCTTCGCCCGGTCGTATGCTGACATGCCGGGTCTAGATCGTGAGATTGTGGAGCATGCTTTGCCCACGGATCCTTCTTGCACACCAGTAAATCAATCACCCGGAAGAATGAATCCCGAACTGGCGGATAAAATCAAGGAAGAGGTGATGAAGCTCCTTAAAGTTGGATTTATCGAGGCTGTCCCATATGCTGATTGGGTCGCCAATATCGTACCGATTAAGAAGAAGGATGGGAGAATTAGAATATGCGTGGATTATCGGGACTTGAACAAAGCTAGTCCCAAGGATGATTTTCCCCTACCGCACATTGATGTGCTCGTCGACGATCTTGCGGGTTTTGAATTGTTCTCCTTTATGGATGGATTCTCGGGATATAATCGGATCATGCTGAAGGAAAAAGATAAGATCAAGACCTCATTCACTACACAATGGGGAACTTTTTGTTACAAGGTGATGCCATTTGGGTTGAAAAATGCAGGTGCAACATATCGGAGGGCTATGGTGACCCTTTTTCATGATATGATACATAAGGAGATCGAGGTCTATGTGGATGATATGATTGCCAAATCCAAGCCTGGAGAAGACCATGTTAAAGTGCTGAAGAAGTTATTTGATCGATTGAGAAAGTATAAGCTCAAGTTGAATCCTGCAAAATGCGTATTTGGCGCAAGATCCGGAAAGCTGCTAGGGTTTGTGGTGAGCGGCCGTGGTATTGAAATTGACCCTTCCAAGATTAAAGCCATATGGGAAATAGGAACTCCCTTCTTGTTAAAGAAGTAAGGGGGTTCTTGGGAAGATTGAATTATATATCCAGATTCATATCCCAACTATCGAAACGGCGAAACCCTTCTTCAAGTTGCTAAAGAAAGGTGCAAAGGTGAAATGGGATGCGGAATGCCAACAAGCATTTGAGAAGATCAAGGAATATCCGGTACAACCTCCAAGTATTGGTACCTCCTATCCCCGACGTTCCTTTAACTCTATATCGACGGTTAATGATGAGTCCTTGGGAGCTTTACTTGCCCAAACTAACCCCAAGGATCGTAAAGAGCGGGCCATATATTATTTGAGCAAAAAGTTTACAACATCTGAAGTCAAATACCCAACGGTGGAAAGGACTTGCGTAGCATTGGTTTGGGTCCTCCACGGATTGAGGCAAGATACGCTGCATTATCATATAGAATTGGTCACTGAGAATGACCCCATCAAATACCTTTTGGAGAAACCAACGTTGTTGGGAAAGATGGCTAAATGGCAAATACTGCTTTCAGAGTTCGATATCAAATCCTCTCCCCAAAAATTTGTCAAGGGAAGAGCAATTGCCGACATGCTAGCCGAGAATCCTCCTAAGGACGTTTAGAGCAAAACAAGGGAGGTCAAATCCCGAATATATCTGAAGACAAATGGACAATGTACTTTGACGGTGCGGTGAACCTCACCTGGATCGTGTCTTTGGGCGTTTTGATATCCCCCGAAGATCAACATTATCCAGTTTCAGCCAAGTTGGTATTCCCTGTACCAACAACATTTCGAATATGAAGCCTCGCATACTAGGATTACAATTGGCCATCTCATTAAAGGTGAAGAAGCTACTGGTATATGGAGATTCCATGCTAATCATTTTACAAACTCAAGGGGAGTGGAAGACAAAGGATCCCAAGCTTATTCCTTATCATAAATACCTCGAAGAGCCGATCCAACACTTTGAGGAGATTACTTTCGAATATCTGCCGAGAACTCGTAACCATTTTGCTGATGCTTTGGCTACATTATCAGCAATGTTACAAGTGCAAAATGGTCTTGAGATAGAGCCATTAAGGATTGATATTTTAGAGCAACCCGCATACTTGCATGGTCATTGAAGAGGAACCCGACGAAGAACCGTGGTATCATGACATCAAGAATTACTTATCGAAGGGCGAATTCCCGCAGGACAGTCAACCGGAAGATAAAAAGTACATAAGCAAGATGGCATCTAAATTTTTCCTCGCCGGACGGATCCTATACAAGAGATCCTTTGACTCGGTCCCGCCGAGGTGCGTGAATTCCAAAGAAGCAAATCTCATTATGAAAGAGATTCATGAAGGGGAATGCGGACCGCATATGAATGGCCACCTCCTCGCCAAAAAGATTATGAGACTCGGGTATTATTGGTTGACTATCGAGTCGGATTGCAACCAGCATGTTAGATCCTGTCATCAATGCCGGGTATACGGCGACAGGATAAATGCGCCGCCAACCGAGCTACATCAAATGTCGAGCCATGGCCATTTCGCATGTGGGGAATTGATATGATTGGCCCTATCAACCCAAAGGCCTCAAACGGACATCGCTTTATTTTGGTGGCTATTGACTACTTCACTAAATGGATTGAAGCCAGCTCATATGCCAATGTCACTGCGAATAGTGTGGCTAAGTTTATCAAGCGAGATATCATCTCAAGATATGGAGTGCCAAGAGCCATCATTACGGACAATGGCTCAAATTTGAACAACAAGGTTGTCGATCAACTATTGGAACAATTTAAGGTACGACACCTTAATTCTTCACCTTACCGCCCGCAAATGAATGGAGCCGTGGAAGCGGCAAACAAGAACATCAAGAAGATATTGGCCAAAACTGCTGAGAAATATCGAGATTGGCACGAAAGATTGCCATATGCTCTCATGGCCTACCGAACTTCAATTCGTACTTCAACCGGGGCAACTCCTTACTCTTTGGTATACGGTATGGAAGCGGTCCTACCAAGAGAGGTGGAAATCCCCTCTTTAAGGATTCTGTCTCAAGTAGGGCTCACGGAAGATGAGTGGAGTCGACAGAGACACGAACAATTGAATTTGATTGACGAAAAGCGATTAAGGGCTATCCGTCATGGTCAAAGTTATCGAAGAAAGTGGCCGAGCTTTTAACAAGAAGGTTAAACCTACAAGTTTTGAAGCGGGGATGCTAGTTGTGAAGAAAATGCTCCCAAATGCACAACACCCAGGAGGCAAATTCATGCCAAATTATGAAGGCCCCTATGTGATTCGGAAGGTCTTATCCGGGGAGCTCTTATACTTGTAAACATGGATGGAGAAGAATTGGCAAGTCCAGTGAATTCGGATGCCGTGAAGAGATATTTTCCTTGAAATAAATTGAGCTTCGGAGCGGTTGATGAGCAGATATGAGTCACATGAAAATTTTGCATTTGCATGACATCTCGCATACATGCATTTGCATACGTTTGTATTTTGTAGGTGGACTGGGAATCATGAAGAACTTTGCAGAGCAACCGATCAAAACAGGGAAGTTATCACGTTACTTTGGATCACAGATTTTGAATATCTTGGACTAATTGTTTCCTTTTGTTCTTTACGAGAAACAGAGTCGACACCCGAAAGAGGAGACAGGAGTCAACATCCGAAGGAGATAAGAAGAAATCACTTCGGGATTTGAAAATTTGAATATCTTGGACTGATTGTTTCCTTTTGTTTTTACAGAGACAGGAGTCAACGTCCGAAGGAGACGAGAAGAAATCGCTTCGAACTTAAAATTTTGAATACCTTGGACTGATTGTTTCCTTTTGTTTTTACGGGGACAGAAGCCAATATTTGAAGAAGACAGGTTTGAGGTTCTCTTTCTTTACAAAGAATTTTCATACGCCGTCGTGCTTGAAATTGAAAAAACTTGGAATTATAGAGCCACAAGGCCCTTTCAAAGAAATATTCCTTACAAATTACGAAACATCTTTTGAATATTATCTTTGATGAGAACATTTGGCAAACGATGAATTTTGATGAAAACGCCCGAGTTTCTATAAAAGGGCATGCTTTGAAAGCTTTTCAAAAGAATGATCCTTCAAATGAAAAGAGGCAAACTTTGTCCTTAAACACGTCCCCGACACACTTGAGCGATGAGTGAGAGTGATAGAGCGAAAGAGCTTAATTTTGGGACGTAGGGATCATTCGCGGTGATTACATGGATTTAAATGATGAAAGGCATTTCCATTTCAAAATTATCCATACACATTTGTATCCCTTGATAACCACTCGAGCCAAAAGGGAGAATTTTATGAATATAACCCTGTCAAGAACCACCCCACAATGTGGCATATTTGGAGGTTCATTGGATGATTCCTTGGAGAAAAGGTCGGGTAAGACTTTATTGTACTTGACTGCATCAATCTTTTTGTGATTAGCTTCGGGTGATTTCTGGCAAAGACTTGGAACACCTCAAAGTGAAGAAAAGCATTTCATTTCGTATCCCAAACACTTACCCTTTGAAAAGCCAATTTGAGCCTTTGAATATTCATTTCTAAACCCTTGTTGGTGATCACCCCCCACACCGGGGCAAAGCAAAGGAATTACCAGCAATGAGTCAAAAAGCATGATCGGAAGAATTTTGATACTGGTCTCAAAAGAGCCGGTCAAGGCGAAAATGATGAAGAATGAAAGGGCTAGAAAAAGCAAAGTGCCTGGTAAAAGCAAGGCCAAAGCCCATGAAAAGAGCATCCCGAAAAGGGGCAAATCCTAAAGAAAAATCATTAAGATGAAAAGAGGAAAATCCTCAAAATCAATTGGAAAAAGAATGATCGTGAATCTTCTCGCAAAAGGCAAATGAAAGCTGGAGAAATGTCAAGGTGATCACCAAAGTTCACCCTCTTTTGAAAATATGGCCGTTCTTAAAGAGCCCACCTTAAACCAAAATACAACCTGTCACCGAACTTTTCCGATCTAAGAGGTGTTTCGAGTCGATGCAAGAAATCATACAGAAGCTACCGCTTAAAGGGGTAAGTACAATCCTGTCTTATCATGACTTCGGGGTTCTTGACTTGTAGACCCGAAGAAACTATTGTTGATCAAAATTCATTTCTAAACTTCAAAATGAATATCCTTTGAAAAGCCTTTGACCCGGCCCGAATTACGGTCCCTTTTAAAATGCCTTCTCGATTAGTCGATTGTATGAATCTCGAATGATCCCGAAACCTCGAGGTTAGGTTTCCTATGAGCAGATTTGAATTTTAAGAAAAGCCTTCCTAAATGGTGAGAAGCCCTCTTGGATGAAGGAAAATCCTTTTGAAAATTTTTTAAAACAACCTTTTTGAAGAACACTCGGGATGTGTCATTCAAAGTCCATCCCCGATGGAGATTTGAACTTGTGATTGGACACATTCCTTCGCAAATACTCTTTAAAAACTTGTCTGGAATTCTTAAGTTTCTCCCCGAACTTAGAATTGTCATTCGATGATATTTGATTGGACTTTTGCGGGTTTCCGGTGATCCCAAATCCTCGGAAAAGTTGCATTTTAAAGATTTGATTAACTTGGATTTTCTGCGGGTCTTTTGGCATCCCCCGTGTCCTCGGATCCTCCGCTTATTTGAAAATTTGAAATAGGGTTTGAGCTCCGTAGGTACACTAGTCAACCTAGGTCCTCGGATGGCACCCTCTCGGACGGTTAGTAGCTGGAGAGACGAAAACCGATCCGCTTATTTGAAAATTTGAAATAGGGTTTGAGCTCTGTAGGTACACTAGTCAACCTAGGTCCTCGAGATGGCACCCTCTCGGACGGTTAGTAGCTGGAGAGACGAAAACCGATCTCGCTTATTTGAAAATTTGAAATAGGGTTTGAGCTACGTAGGTACACTAGTTAACCTAGGTCCTCGGATGGCACCCTCTCGGACGGTTAGTAGCTGGAGAGACGAAAACCGATCTCGCTTATTTGAAAATTTGAAATAGGGTTTGAGCTCGTAGGTACACTAGTCAACCTAGGTCCTCGAGATGGCACCCTCTCGGACGGTTAGTAGCTGGAGAGACGAAAACCGATCCGCTTATTTGAAAATTTGAAATAGGGTTTGAGCTCCGTAGGTACACTAGTTAACCTAGGTCCTCGGATGGCACCCTCTCGGACGGTTAGTAGTTGGAGAGACGAAAACCGATCCGCTTATTTGAAAATTTGAAATAGGGTTTGAGCTCAGTAGGTACACTAGTTAACCTAGGTCCTCGAGATGGCACCCTCTCGGACGGTTAGTAGCTGGAGAGACGAAAACCGATCCGCTTATTTGAAAATTTGAAATAGGGTTTGAGCTCGTAGGTACACTAGTCAACCTAGGTCCTCGGATGGCACCCTCTCGGACGGTTAGTAGCTGGAGAGACGAAAGCCGATCTCGCTTTTTAGATGGTGAGTCCCCGCATGGAGGATAGCCAATCTCTTTTAAATAGGTGAAACCCCTTTGTTACAAGGGTGAACCTCCCCCTCGGACGGTTAGTAGCTGGAGAGACGAAAGCCGATCTCGCTTTTTAGATGGTGAGTCCCCGCATGGAGGATAGCCAATCTCTTTTAAATAGGTGAAACCCCTTTGTTACAAGGGTGAACCTCCCCCCCCCTCGGACGGTTAGTAGCTGGAGAGACGAAAGCCGATCCGCTTTTTAGATGGTGAGTCCCCGCATGGAGGATAGCCAATCTCTTTTTTGAATAGGTGAAACCCCTTTGTTACAAGGGTGAACCTCCCTTTCGACGGTGAGTAAATTTGGAGAGACGAAAGCCGATCTCGCCCCTTTTTTTTTTAAATGATGAATCCCTAGTGGATAGTCAAACCCATTTTAAATAGGTGAAACCCCTTTATTACAAGGGTGAACCTTCCTTCCAAATCTTCAAACCACCGCTCGACACCGGACGGACGCCGACCATTGCGAGAATCGCGCCAAACCGTCCACGGGTAATTCCGTACACTCGACTTTTCAACCTCGGATCAACAAATCTCAAACCATAGACAGGTGAGCTACAGGTAAGTCTCTCTCTTCTCATTTCTCTTTCACATAAGACGAGCATGAACCGAAATAATTCCCCACAGAGTTAGAGCTTTAACAGCAAAGGTAAAGCAATCGAATGTCAAGACTAGTTTTCTTTAGATTTTTCCCCAGCAGAGTCGATTAAGGATCCAGGTGTCACCTTGTCTTTGAAAGCAACCTCTGACCGAGATTACTTTCAAAGAGGGGCAGTTGTTGACACCCGAATTTTTAATCGGTTTTCTTTAGTTTTATTTTCCAAAATTCATTAAAAATTCACAAAAAATTAAAAAATTATAAAATCAACATTGGAAGCCTTGGCCAAGCATAAGGAACCAATTTGGAACAAAAAATAATTTTTCATGTTTTTCGCATTTTTTTTAATATTTTCGAAAATAGGAAAATACTTGAAAAATTCATAAAAAATACTTTTCGAGATCGCGAAAAATACAGAAAAATGTTCAATATTTTTCTTTTAATTCCTTTTTCATATTGACCTCAAGAAAAATCAAAAATTGAGTTCAATTTTAGGTGTTTCTTCATAATGCCTAAGGTTGAATTTGCATAAAAAATACCAATCGAGTCTTTTTATTTGCAATTTTTGCACATTTTAAGTCTAGACATTCAATTGCAGTCCCTTTGAGCTTCAATTTGATTAATTGCACCCTCAATTGCACGAATTGCGCGAATTAGACAAAAATCCCCAAATTATTTGCGATTAAGTCCCTCAACTTGCCAATTTTTGAAATTAATCTTAATTGAGGGACTATCATGGTAAAATTGGACTGTCACCCTATGTTTTCATACATTTAGAATTGATTGGAATGGGTCTCATGGTCCAATTTGGTCAAATTGACACTCAATTGAACTTTTCCCTAATTTGGGCAAATTGAAAAATTTGGGGTTTTCATGTAAATTGATGGGAACTTTTGGGCAAAACTACTTTTTTAGATAATATTCAGGCCCCTGAGTTCAATTTTGAAATTTAATTGCAAAAATTCCCAGCCAATTTGGTTTAATTTTGAAATTTGCATAAAATTCATTCTGAACCGGTTCGGGTTCGACGGTCCGACCGCCGGTCGGACCGGGCTGAACCGGTCCGAGCAGATACTTCATCTTCCCCAAATTCACCCGTGCCATTTGCAGGTTCAACGATGGACTTTGACGATCAAATTGGAGTTCAATTCGTGCTTAATTGGATCAATAGAGGTGGGGCTTTTGTTCGTCAAGTCAAGATCCGTCGATTGCCACCGGCGGCACGGCCAATGGCCGCCGGAGCACGGCGGAATCGATAGTCAAAGTTCCCGGCGACCGAAAGTCAACCATTTCAAAACCAAGTGCAATTCTTGCTCGTTTTTGACTCAACGGACGTCTAATGGACTTGGACGGAATCCTAGTGATTCCGTCACCGTCCCGGCGGGCCCGAAATCACGTGGGCGCACGTGAATCACCCTCGGCCAGCTCACGCCCGACGCGCCAAATTTCAAAAGCTCACTATAAAAGCCCGAGGAGGATTCTAGAACGGAGGAGGCTCATTTGTTGTTCGTTCAACACACCGGAATAGAGAGAGAGGGAGTTAGAGAGAGAGAGAGAGCTCTCGACGTCCGCCATTGGTGAAGGTTTGAGCGACTACACGTGGATTGCTCGTCAAGCCAATCCAGAGCAAATCGAGCTTCGCAATCCACTTCGGAAGCTTCACAAGAGCTCCGGAAAGCGACCGAGCCATTTGGATTAGCCTGCGATCTCCAAATCGGGTAGGTCGAACTTCCGATTCCTCCACCGAGCATCAATGGCATCGCATCTTGTTCCGAGCACGATTTTTGAAATTATTGTATGCGTTTTGCTTCCCGAACTACGCCGACCACTTCCGCATATCCATTCCGCCTCGATTTTGCATAAATACCTCCGATCGAGTCCGCGAAATCCAACCTCCATGGCCGAACACCGTCGAAGCTTGCCTAGGCGATTCTAGGCCAAACCGAGTCGATCGACTGCGGGTAAGGTTTCTAAACCTCCTCTCGAGTGAATCCCGTGGTTGAATCGAATAGTTATGCTCTATTTCGTATGATAGAGTTCTGCGATTATGAAACTATGTAAGCTTGATATATGTTGATCCTGTGGGTGAAATCACTTAATCTTTGGATATGTTGATCGGGAAGTTTGAGCGAGTCGACCGCCGTTGGTCCGAGGTCATTCCGGCGAGATCTCGCCGTTAGATCTCGCCGGGAGATTCTCGGCCGTTCATTTGTTGTCGTCGCAAGGTGAGGAAGACGATGCGGACGTGGCGGTCAACGAGTCAAAGTCCTAGGTGGCATTCGGTGATTAGTCCAAGTCATCGCCGACTCGGCCTAGTCGTTGGCGCGAATAGGCCGAGTCGCCCTTGATCCGACTGGCTAGGATAAATAGATAAGTTTGATTTACGACCGTCGGATCGTTATTTTGTATTTTCGGATATTAGGTATATTAGTTAGAAAATAGTAAATAAAAAACGGTGTCGTTTTGAATAAGTGGTGCGGCGTCGTTTAGGACATGTTAGGAATGAACGGCCTGGATTAGATCTAAAGTTTGATCGTAGCCGTCCGTAGTACTAAAGGAAACGTCGTCGTTTTGGGTCTAGAAGAGTTGACGGCTCGGATTAGATCTCAAATAGATCGTAGCCGTCCATGCATTTATTAGATACGGCGTCGTTTTGCTTAAGGTTGAGTCAGCAGTCCCGGATCAATTTTCGGGTTTAATCGCGGCCCGTTCTTTTGTTTTGGGATAAGCGACGTCGTTTTGGTGTAAGAGGCCGAAGTGTAGTCGTTTTGTTTGAGCATGAGTCGACGGCTGAGATCAAATCCGAGATTGATCTCGGCCGTCCGTTATTTTCTTTTGTATTCAGATATTAGAAAATATATTAAAAAAAAAATAAAAAATATTTAGATAAATGCATATACGGTGTCGTTTTTCTTAGGGTTCGAGCGGGTCATGGGCGGTCGGACCGGGTTGATCGGTCGTTGACCGGGTTGACCCGGTCCGGTTTGTTAATAAAAAATAATAAAAAATAAAAAGAAATTTCCAAAAATCCAAAAAAATTGTAAAAATACTTAGAAAATTCATAAAAATTCCCGGATTTTCATAAAAAATTTCTAAAAATTTGTAGACCGATTCGGGACTCATAAAGTCTGGATCGAAAATTTTTGAGACTACGAGGGTTGATTAATTTCGATCCGGAAAATTCCCAATATTTTTGAAAAATAAATAAAAATTCAAAAAAAAATAGAAAAAATTAGAAAAATTCAAGAAAATCACAAAAAATGAGAAATGGCCACATTCAACTGGCCAAATCGAAATTTTGTGATTTTCGAGTCCCAAACCCCAAAAATGACCATTCTACCCTTCCGGGCCATCCGCCCCAAATTTTTACCAAATCACCCCGATACCCAAAATTGATTTTTGTGTGGGCCGATAGGGCCATTTTAGACATATTGAACCTTGATTAATTGATTTGATCGATTGTAATGATTTTGATTGTGCATTATTTTTTGTTGATTGTGATTGATTAGGATAGAAAAATCCCATCCGTATGAATACTTAGATTTTTAGGACCTACCTCATCGATATCGCATCTCGCATGAAATCTTAGGTTAGAAAAACAATCAACATCGGTAACCGAAAGGGCGTCAAATATGAAACTTGGCGTAACCAAATCCCCGGACCCAAAATCTCGGGTTTTCGCGGAACCGAACGGTTTCTCCCGACCGGTCGGTAAGGTTTTCCGGTCGTACCTTCCAATAAATCGATCGGTGGCGACTCCAAATTGCATGTACATCTCGCATATGCCACCCGACCACACAAGGTCAATTTCGATATTTGAAAAATTTTACCCGACATCGCGATTCGAGTAATGGGTCTTGGGAGAGACTCGCGATCCCCCATATATATGTCTATAAAAGGAGGGATCGGCTCGTTAGCCCTATTCCACCCCCAGGAAGGAAATTTCCGGAGGGTCGCGACTGTGGTGTCTGTGCTAACCATTTTTGATACGGATATGGAGTTTTGGATTGTTTGTTTATTTATGCAAATTTTGAAGCGGTGTTTTGAATATAAATCGTGGTGCATGTCTTGCATATTAGAGGATCACGACACTGCACACACAAGCGCCTAAACCCGAGCCGCGAAATCACCTTTTAGGTCGCCATAGATAGGGATCGGTATGCGAAGCTCTTGTGTTTGATTGCACTCGGGTTGACCATATTTGATCCCGCTCGCTATGCAAGATTGATGGTCCTACCCACTTGTTGTTTGATTGCGCTTGTGGGCGGCCCATCGGTTTGTATAGCGAGAGCCTTTTTAGGTCCATACCCGAGCCTTTTTGATTTCTTTAGAGTTGAACCTCACTTATCTCATGTGCATGTGAAATGGATGGTTGGTATACGTAAAACCAAAAACCAAAAAAAGAGTAACATCGGTTGGTAAGACTTTCTACCCTTTTTATTTTGAACTTGTAAATTTAAATTTTGCATATCATGCATTTTCACGACATATCATCACAATTTGTAAGATCGTTTAAGTGATCGGGGTTGAAGGTCAAATTTTCCTTTTTCGATAGATGGCGCCCCGAGGTCGTGTTGATGTACCCGACGTATTCACATGGGAGCGGAGGACCATTCGACGCGAAGACCGAGTACCCGCTACATTCCGAGTTTTCGGATTTGTTCACGGACGAGAGCTCAACGGACGGAACCGCATCCGTAGCGAGAGTTGCGATTATACCCGATGTGGACGCCATTTGGAAATGAAACGTGAAAAGGAGAGAATCTGGGAGTTGTACATTAAATTGGCGAAGAAGCCTCGTGCGACCAAAACGGCCCCAAAGCACTCCCCAATTAAGAAGAAGGAAGTCATTACCATATCCTCCGATGATGAAGAAGATGTCAAGCTTCCCGAGATAGTGGAGATTTCACCCGATGAGGATACCATTCCGATTGTCTAGATTAATACGACTTTGGGGCATTTTCTAGGTTTTATTACATTTTGAGTCGATTATGTACCGTTTATTGACATTTATTGTCCGAACGTCTCTAGATATTATCATGTTCTATCTCTTTCGACTTTATTGTATTAGACTTGTAAATTTCTTGAGTTGTCAATTTGTGAGCGACTTTCTACCCCGATTACGCTTAAACGATCCTAATCAAATTACATGCCATCTTTGGGTGAGATTAGGTCCGTAACTACCCTATTTATCTTATTTGGGTCAAGTGGGAGTAGTTGACCCTCATGTTACCAAAAGATGACATGGAATTTGGTTAGCACATTTGCATCACATTTCATGCATATGCATATTAAACTGTGGTAATTGACTTTAGGATCATCATTTTTTGCATTTTTAGATCATGGGGAATGGAGACATCAAAGTCATCCCAATACCGCGCAAGGAACTCGCTATATAGTGGGATCGCCTCGACATCGTCAATAAAGCCTATGTGGAAGGACGTTTGGGACGACTTGTAGATTTGATAAAAGTGGAATACCAACCGGCGCTCATTCAAGCATTAGCCAAGGCATGGGACGCACGCATGATGACATTCAACTTTCGAGGATTAGAGTTGACTCCTACGCTTGAGGAATATACCGCTATTATCGGGGCCAAATTTGAAGAACGAATAGCTCAACCCCCTTTGGACATGGACTCCACTCGTTCGTTATCGAGTTTTCTCCGTCTTAAAACTTCCGAGATTGAAAAAGTTTACAAATCCAATTCCAACAAATTCACCTTCTCGTTCCTTTTCGACAATTATTCCTCTTTACCCACCGAAACCGGTCATAAATCAGGAAAGGTGTTCATCTTGGCTTTCTTTACATTCGTTCTATTCCCAACTTCTAGGACCACTTTTGACCCCTCCATAACCCATATAGCCAGACAAGCATGTTGTCGCTGGGATTATTCGTACATGATCTTAGCCGAGACCTTTCTTTCCTTAAATCGTTCCAAATCTTCAAAAAAGGCTGTTTTCCAAGCGTCCAATGGATTACTCCACTTGTGGTTCACCTCTCATATAAAGACTTTCCAACTCCGAGTGGGGTGCTATGAGATCAATGAGCACGTCCACCCTCTTAGATCCTTCCTCAAGTGTCAATCCCTTGTACCTAAATATTCATTTAAAAAGTGGGTTGAGCTATTGGACAATTTGAAACCCGAACATATTAGGTGGCGTCCGACTTGGCCCAAGATTGTGGAGGCTCGCATTTCGGGTATTGAAGATAACCCTATTCCCTTATTGGGATGTACCGGCGCTGTGGCGTATTACCCCATTCGAGTGGTGAGGCAATTTGGAGTTCTACAAGAGATACCACCGGATGTTTGTCCCGGGATCTTCTCATTTGATATGACACGAGGAAAGCTCACTAAGGAAACAAAGGAGTTGTATCGGGCCCGGATCAAGCTTATTCTTCACGCTTTGAAGAATTCCCCACTGCAACAAGTTGAATGGCCGGACTATTTGGATGATGAAATGAACGTTCACAGAGCCTCCAAGGAGTATATCCAGAAGTTTAAGGAGTATCGCCAATCAACGGTCGAGCCATATGTACCCGAGTGCGTATCTCCTCGGATTGAAGAAGTGGAGTCATATGAGCCAGAGTACATAGTACCATATGTACCGGGAGTAGAACCGTACATTCCCGAGGATCCGGAGCAATGGATGTCAGAAGAAGGAGAAGACCCATACTTGTGGGATTCCGATGGATCGGAAGAGCAAGAAGAGTGGAAGCGTCCCCGACTTGGATAGATCCATTCCCCCATTTAGATTTTACATATTTGTTATCTTTTAGATACTTTTGAACAATTTGGTTTGTAATAAATACGTACTATTTCTTTTATGAGCATTTCATGTATACATATAGAAAAGTCAATTACCACGGATCAATGTCTCCAATCCTTAATATTTCCCATACTAATTTGATATTCTGAAAATAGGTGAGTGACAAATACGAGGACTCGTAGCAAAACGCGCAAATTAAGGATGGAACAAGAAGAGCTCGCACCTCGTGTGGGTAATCCGGAAAACCAAATGAATGTGATCGCCACAATGGTGGCGGAGATGAAGGCAATGATGATTGCAAGCCGGGGAGATACCCCGCCGATCCTAATCCCCCAAGCCTCGCGGGGTCATCCGATGGAGCGAACGCTAATCCGGCGTCCGCCGCTAATCCCACTTTGAATCCGGAGAGACCACCTAAGGATCCTCCTGTTGTGATAGATTTGGAAAAGAAGGAGAAACAGGTCCTCAAAGTGGAAGAGGAGATCAAAAGGCTTGCTAAGATTGAAGAGTGTTTGGCGAGTCAAGGTTATGAACTCTCGAGGTTCGACAAAGTAGCACCATTTGAGAAGATAGAGGTTCCCGCCGACTACAAGGAACCGGACTTTGTAAGGAGATATAATGGGACCGGGTGTCCCAAGGCGCACTTGAAGTATTATTTGCGCCGAATGTCTCGGTTCTCCGACAACATCCCACTATTGGTTAACACCTTCAAGGAAAGCCTATCTCGGGGCAGCCCGGCATGGTTTATTGAATTGGAGCCGGAAAGGCTCGCCGATTGGGACAAACCGCGGACGAGTTCTTTCGACAATACAAGTTTAATACTTTGATCGCCCTTACCAGAGAGGACCTTCTGAGAACTACAAAAGGAAAGAGCGAGGCCGTTCGCGCCTACGCCCGGAGATGGAGAGCACTGGCTGTGCAAGTAAAGCCGCCCGTCCCGGAAGAAGAACTAATAGATCTATTTCTCAAGGCCCTTCCATTTGAATTTTTCGACAAGCTGAACACCTCTGGGTGTCGGACATTTGCGCACCCGATCAAGGTGGCAGAGCGCCACGAGTGGGCATTAAGAGAAAAGAAGATACCCGAGGCGCCTTTTAAACGCTAATACCCTTTGAGAAGGGATAATAGGGAGCAAACTGGAGAAGTAGCTTTTGTCCCTAACCCGCCAAAGCCCGGAAATTTCTCGCCTTCAATCCCTACCCAAGGAACATCCTCCTGTACCGCTTCCAAACCACCGGAATTCAGGAAAAGGAACCAAATTGTTTTCACCCCACTACCCCGACCCTTATCCAAATTACTACCAATGCTTCTGGAAAACCGCCTAGTTGCAAAGGAGCCACCTAGAGCTCACCCGCCAAGATTTCCTGGGTATGATGAGACCCGGACATGCATATACCATATGGGAGAAAGAGGGCATAACGCGGACAACTGTCTCACTTTGAAGTTCAAGGTGCAAGCATTGATCGATGGAAAAGTTCTAGAGTTTGATAAAGCTGAACCAAATGTGCAGCAGAACCCGCTACTTGAGCATCGCGAGGTGAACGCGATCTTTAGAGGTGAAGAGGAGGAGGTTCTGGAGTTCATAGTGGACATGAGTAAAATGCGGGATGTCTTGACATTGGCCTTGCAATACCCGGAAGGAGAAAGTATTTCCCGGGAGCAAAAGGAGGTTTGCTTAGAAAAGCTGATTAACTTGGGCATCATAGGAAAAATGGAAGACGTCGCTTTCAAGGGGACCTACGTGGCGGTGGACATGCTATCCGAAGAATTTGCGATGAAACCTACGAGGGGAGCTGTTTTAAAAATACCCTCGGGATATTTGATGAACATCAAAGATGGCCAAGAAATTGAAGAGATAGACGAATATGAAATCCGTCTGGATAAGGCCCGCCGAGGCGATAGAAGGTTTTTGCAAAGGGCCCTAGAGAGGGGCGAGATAGTGGATAATCTTGGAGAAGATAGTGGTGGCTACAACTTTAAAGTGCTATATTCGGCGCCTCCGAGTTTCTTTGTTGATTCCGGAGATGTAGTCCCCGATGGTTGGGGAGAAATGGATGACCCCGAAAGTGAACAATTTGTGGGAACGGTCGATGAAGTCAAGGACCGGGCGGTCCCTCGGAATGAACAGGAGAATCGAGAGGTCGATATGCGACTTACTAATCTGGAGACGCACATGCGTCATTTAACAACTATGGTAGCAGATTTATCGCAATTGACGACCAAAAGGAATACTATGGCGGTAGAAGAAAGCATGCAGATTACGGAGATACGGCGGGCTATAGATACACAAAATCGAAAGATCGCTGTCGCGACCCTCCCGGAAATTTCCTTCCCGGGGTGGAATAGGGCTAACGAGCCGATCCCTCCTTTTATAGGCATATATATGGGGGATCGCGAGTCTCTCCCAAGACCCATTACTCGAATCGCGATGTCGGGTAAAATTTTTCAAATATCGAAATTGACCTTGTGTGGTCGGGTGGCATGTGCGAGATGTACATGCAATTTGGAGTCGCCACCGATCGATTTATTGGAAGGTACGATCGGAAAACCTTACCGAGCGGTCGGGAGAAACCGTTCGGTTCCGCGAAAACCAGAGATTTTGGGTCCGGGGATTTGGTTACGCCAAGTTTCATATTTGACGCCCTTTCGGTTACCGATGTTGATTGTTTTTCTAACCTAAGATTTCATGCGAGATGCGATATAAGATGAGGTAGGTCCTAAAAAATCTAAGTATTCATACGGATGGGATTTTTCTATCCTAATCAATCACAATCGGGAGGAATTAACGCGCGATCAAAATCATTACAAGCAATCAAATCAATCAATCGGGGTTTGATATGTCTAAAATGGCCCTATCGGCCCACACAAAAATCAATTTTGGGTATCGGGGTGATTTGGTAAAAATTTGGGGCGAATGGCCCGGAAGGGTAGAATGGTCATTTTTTGGGGTTCGGGACCGAAAATCACAAAATTTCGATTTGGCCAGTTGAATGTGGCCATTTCTCATTTTTTGTGATTTTCTTGAATTTTTCTAATTTTTTCTATTTTTTGGAATTTTTATTTATTTTTAAAAAATATTGGAAATTTTCCGGATCGAAATTAATCGACCCTTGAAGTCTCAAAAATTTTCGATCCAGACTTTATGAGTCCCGAATCGATCTAGGAATTTTTAGAAATTTTTTGTGAAAATCTGGGAATTTTTATGAATTTTCTAAGTATTTTTACAATTTTTTTGGATTTTTGGAAATTTCTTTTTATTTTTTATTATTTTTTATTAATGAACCGGACCGGGTCAAACCGGTCAACGGCCGGTCAACCCGGTCCGACCGCTCGCAGACCCCTCTACGGCTAAAACGGCGCCGTATGCTATTTATTTGATTTTTTTTATTTTCTAAACTAATTTCCTATTATTCGAAAATATATAAAAGAAATGGAAGTTGAGATCAACTCTTAAATCAATCTCAGCCATTGACTCTACCCTAATCAAAACGACGACGCTTCCGGGTCTTAGTCTAAACGGCGCCGCATCACTTATAGCAATGAACGGCTGCGATTAATTCTAAACCCGATCCGCACCGTCCAATCTTTACGGAACCAAAACGACGACGTATCCGCTTATCGAATGAACGGCCGAGATCTAACCTAGATCTCATCTCAGCCATTCGTCCTACTCTTGCTAAAACGACGCCGGATCAGTTAAATGCATGAACGGTCATGATCTAACCTAGACTTGATCCGGACCGTCCATCCATTCTATAGCCAAAACGACGCCGAATCGCCTACATTAAACGACACCGTTTTACATTTTCTATTTTCTAATCTAATATATCTAATATCCAAAAATATAAAAATAAAGATCCAACGGCCCGTAATCAAACTCAACTAATAATGCGGGCCGTTGGATGAGATCCGACTCGGCTCGTCCGCGCCAACGGCCGAGCCGAGTCGGCGACGAGCTGGACCAACCGGCGCCCGACACGTCGGACCGCCGACCACGTTGACCGCCACGTCACCTTCTTCTTCTTCCTCGCGACGACCACTAAACGGACGGCTGACATCCCTCCGGCGAGATCCGACGGTGAGATCTCGCCGGAATAACGTGAAACCAACGCCAAACAACTCACCCGAACCTCCTCTATAACATATCCAAAGATCTAAGTATTTTATCCACTAAATCGCGAGAATCGGATCAATCACGGTCGCGACAACCCGGAACTTCAAACGCACAAACATATAGCATAACAATCAAATCATATCACACCGAAGCCGGAATAAGAGGTAAGTGAACTTACCTCGAGCTCAGATCGAGCTCGCAAGGTGCGAAATAGCCTGGCCGGTGTTCGGCCGGACCGAGCAAGGTTGGGGGTTCGACTCGCGTGATTCGAGGGAAATCGATGCAAAAACGAAGTGCGATTGTGGTCAGTGATGCTCAAGGAGTAAAACGCACAAACTAATTGCAACAATCATGCTCGGGATGATGCGACGCCATGATTGCACAAGAAGAAGCTTGAGAAGTCGACTCACCGATTTTGAAGGTTTCGAGCTAATCCGAGGCCGCGATCGCTTCTCCAAGGTTCGGGCAAGCTTCCCGAAGTAGCGGCGAGGTTCGATTCTCTCCGGATTGCCTTCGCGAAGAACTCACAGACCGAGCTCAAACCTTCGATCGCTCGGGCGAGAAGGTGAGCTCTCCTTCGCTTTCTCTCTCTCTCTATCTCTATTCTGTTGCCTGGGCGAGCAAATGAACCTCTCTCATTCGCGAAGCTTCCCAGCTATTTATACCCACTTTCGAATTTGCGCGTCGAATGTGAGCTGGCCGAGCTTCCTCCGCACGTGCTCAAGTGTGCCAAATGGTCTAAACGGCGTCAAGAACGGAATGCAATTCCGTTGGACTCCGTTTGGTGCTCCGGCGATGTCAATTACGCGCGAATTGCACTTGATTTGCAGGCTGTTGACTTTTTCATGTCGCCGTGACTTTGATCGGCTCGCCGGAGCTCCTCCGGCGGCCATTGATCTTGATACTTGGCTCAATCAACGCGTATCAACCTGGGGAACAAAACGCCTAAATTAATTGCTTCGATTATCACCAATTGGCCTGTCAATTTGATCGTCCAAATCATGCCATTCACTGTTCATATGCACGGGCGTTCTGAGGAAGACGAAGCAGCATTCCGGACCGGTTCGACCGGTCCGACCGGCGGTCAGACCGGTCCGAACCGGTTCAGACAATGAACTTCGCGTAATTTTCAAAATTAAACAAAATTGACTTGGAATTTTTGCAATTAAATTTGAAAATTGCACTTAGGGGCCTGGATATTATCTAGAAATGCAATTTCGCCCAAAATTTCTTATCAATTTGCACAAAAACCCCAAATTTTTCTAAAATCCCAAATTGGGGAAATGTTCAATTGAGTGTCAATTTGACCAAATTGGATCCCGAAACCCATTCCAATCGATTTAGAATGCATGAAAACATAGGGTGACAGTCCGATTTTGCAATGATAGTCCCTCAATTAAAAGTAATTTCAAAAATTGACCGATTGAGGGACTAAATTGAAAATATTTTGGGGATTTTGCCTAATTCGTGCAATTCGTGCAATTGAGGGTGGAATTGATCAAATTAAAGTTCAAAGGGACTGCAATTGAATGTCTAGACAACAAATGTGCAAAAATTGCAAATAAAGAGACTCAATTGGTATTTTTGTGCAAATTCAACCTTAGGCGTTGTGAAGAAACACCTAAGATTAAACTCAATTTTTGATTTTTATTGAGGTCAATATTAAAAGGGAATTAAAAGAAAAATATTGAACATTTTTATGTATTTTTGCGACCTCGAAAAGTATTTTTTATGAATTTTTCAAGTATTTTCCTATTTTCGAAAATATTAAAAAAAATGCGAGAAATATGAAAAATTATTTTTTGTTCCAAATTGGTTCCTTAAGCTTGGCCAAGGCTTCCAATGTTGATTTTTTTAATTTTTTGATTTTTTGTGAATTTTTAATGAATTTTGGAAAATAAAACTAAAGGAAAACCGACTAAAAATTCGGGTGTCGTCAGTTGCCCCTCTTTGAAAGTAATCTCGGTTAGAGGTTGCTTTCAAAGACAAGGTGACACCTGGATCCTTAATCGACTCTGCTGGGGAAAAATCTAAAGAAAATAAGTCTTTGACATTCGATTGCTTTACCTTCGCAGTTTTAAGCTCGACTCCGTGGGGAATTATTTGAGTTCATGCTCATTTTATGTGAAAGAGAAATGAGAAGAGAGAGACTTACCCGTAGCTCACTGTCTATGGTTTGAGATTTGTCGATCCGAGGTTGAAAGATTCGGTGTATGGAATTACTGTGAATGGCGCGACGAGATTTGCAATGGTCGGCGTCCGTATGATGTCGAGTGGTGGTTTGAAGATTTGGAAGGAAGGTTCACCCTTGTAACAAAGGGGTTTCACCTATTTAAAATGGGTTTGACTATCCACTAGGGATTCATCATTTAAAAAGGGGGCAGATCGGCTTTCGTCTCTCCAGCTACTAACCGTACGAAAGGGGAGGTTCACCCTTGTAACAAAGGGGTTTCACCTATTTAAAAAGATTGGCTATCCTCCATGCGGGGACTCACCATCTAAAAAGCAGATCGGCTTTCGTCTCTCCGGCTACTAACCGTCTGAGGGGGAGGTTCACCCTTGTAACAAAGGGGTTTCACCTATTTAAAAAAGATTGGCTATCCTCCATGCGGGGACTCACCATCTAAAAAGCGGATCGGCTTTCGTCTCTCCAAACTACTAACCGTCGAGGGGGAGGTTCACCCTTGTAACAAAGGGGTTTCACCTATTTAAAAAAGATTGGCTATCCTCCATGCGGGGACTCACCATCTAAAAAGCAGATCGGTTTTCGTCTCTCCAGCTACTAACCGTCCGAGAGGGTGCCATCTGAGGACCTAGGTTAACTAGTGTACCTACGAGCTCAAACCCTATTTCAAATTTTCAAATAAGCGAGATCGGTTTTCGTCTCTCCAGCTACTAACCGTCCGAGAGGGTGCCATCCGAGGACCTAGGTTGACTAGTGTACCTACAGAGCTCAAACCCTATTTCAAATTTTCAAATAAGCAGATCGGTTTTCGTCTCTCCAGCTACTAACCGTCCGAGAGGGTGCCATCTGAGGACCTAGGTTGACTAGTGTACCTACGAGCTCAAACCCTATTTCAAATTTTCAAATAAGCAGATCGGTTTTCGTCTCTCCAGCTACTAACCGTCCGAGAGGGTGCCATCCGAGGACCTAGGTTGACTAGTGTACCTACAGAGCTCAAACCCTATTTCAAATTTTCAAATAAGCAGATCGGTTTTCGTCTCTCCGGCTACTAACCGTCCGAGAGGGTGCCATCTGAGGACCTAGGTTGACTAGTGTACCTACGGAGCTCAAACCCTATTTCAAATTTTCAAATAAGCGAGAGGATCCGAGGACACGGGGATGCCAAAAGACCCGCAGAAAATCCAAGTTAATCAAATCTTTAGAATGCAACTTTTCCGAGGATTTGGGGTCACCAGGGAACCCGCGAAAGTTCAATCAAACATCATTAGTATGACAACTTTAAGTTCTTGGAAAAAATTCAAGAATTCTAGACAAATTTTCAAAGTGTATTTGTGAGGGAAATGTCTCCAATCACAATTTCAAATCTCCTTTGGGGATGGACTTTGAATGACACATCCTGAGTGTTCTTCAAAAAGGTTGTTTTAAAAAATTTTCAAAAGGATTTTCCTTCATCCAAGAGGGCTTCTCACCATTTAGGAAGGCTTTTCTTAAAATTCAAATCTGCTCACGGGAAACCTAACCTCGAGGTTTCGGGATCATTCGAGATTCATACAATCCGACTAATCGGAGAAGGCATTTTAAAAGGGACCGTAATTCAGGCCAGGTCAAAGGCTTTTCAAAGGATATTCATTTTGAAGTTTAGAAATGAATTTTGATCTGAAATAGCTTCTTCGGGTCTACAAGTCAAGAACCCCGAAGTCATGATAAGACAGGATTGTACTTACCTCTTTAAGCGGTAGCTTCCTGTATGATTTCTTGCATTAACCTGAAACACCTCTTAGATCGGAAAAGTTCGGTGACAGGTTGTATTTTGGTTTAAGGTGGGCTCTTTAAGAACGGCCATATTTTCAAAAGAGGGTGAACTTTGGTGATCACCTTGACATTTCTCCAGCTTTCATTTGCCTTTTGCGGAAGATTCACAATCATTCTTTTTCCAATTGATTTTGAGGATTTTCCTCTTTTCATCTTAATGATTTTTCTTTAGGATTTGCCCCTTTTCGGGATGCTCTTTTCATGGGCTTTGGCCTTGCTTTTACCAGGCACTTTGCTTTTTCTAGCCCTTTCATTCTTCATCATTTTCGCCTTATTCGGTTCTTTTGAGACCAAGTATCAAAATTCTTCCGATCATGCTTTTTGATTCATTGCTGGTAATTCCTTTGCTTTGCCCCAGTGTGGGGGGGGTGATCACCAACAAGGGTTTAGAAATGAATATTCAAAGGCTCAAATTGGCTTTTCAAAGGGTAAGTGTTTGGGATATAGAGATGAAATGCTTTTCTTCACTTTGAGGTGTTCCAAGTCTTTGCCGAAATCACCTGAAGCTAATCACAAAAAGATTGATGCGAGTCAAGTACAATAAAGTCTTACCCGACCTTTTCTCCAAGGAATCATCCAATGAACCTCCAAATATGCCCCATTGTGGGGTGGTTCTTGACAGGGTTATATTCATAAAATTCTCCCTTTCGGCTCGGAGTGGTTATCAAGGGATACAAATGTGTATGGATAATTTTGAAATGGAAATGCCTTTCATCATTTTAATCCATGTAATCACCGCGAATGATCCCTACGTCCCAAAATTAAGCTCTTTCGCTCCATCACTCTCACTCATCACTCAAGTGTGTCGGGGACGTGTTTAAGGACAAAGTTTGCCTCTTTTCATTTGAAGGATCATTCTTTTGAAAAGCTTTCAAAGCATGCCCTTTTATAGAAACTCGGGGCGTTTTCGTCAAAATTCATCGTTTGCCAAATGTTCTCATCAAAGATAATATTCAAAAGATGTTTCTGTAATTTGTAAGGAATATTTCTTTGAAAGGGCCTTGTGGCTCTATAATTCCAAGTTTTTTCAATTTCAAGCACGACGGCGTATGAAAATTCTTTGTAAAGAAAGAGAACCTCAAACCTGTCTTCTTCAAATATTGGCTTCGTCCCTGTAAAAACAAAAGGAAACAATCGGTTCAAGGTATTCAAAATTTTAAGTTCCGAAGCGATTTCTTCTCGTCTCCTTCGGACGTTGACTCCTGTCTCCTGTAAAACAAAAGGAAACAATCAGTCCAAGATATTCAAATTTTCAAATCCCGAAGTGATTTCTTCTTATCTCCTTCGGATGTTGACTCCTGTCTCCTCTTTCGGGTGTCGACTCCTGTTTCTCGTAAAGAACAAAAGGAAACAATTAGTCCAAGATATTCAAAATCCGTGATCCAAAGTAACGAGATAACTTCCCTGTTTTGATCGGTTGCTCTGCAAAGTTCTTCATGATTCCCAGTCCACCTACAAAATACAAACGTATGCAAATGCATGTATGCGAGATGTCATGCAAATGCAAAATTTTCATGTGACTCATATCTGCTCATCAACCGCTCCGAAGCTCAATTTATTTCAAGGAAAATATCTCTTCACGGCATCCGAATTCACTGGACTTGCCAATTCTTCTCCATCCATGTTTACAAGTATAAGAGCTCCCCCGGATAAGACCTTCGAATCACATAGGGGCCTTCATAATTTGGCATGAATTTGCCTCCCGGGTGTTGTGCGTTTGGGAGCATTTTCTTCACAACTAGCATCCCCGCTTCAAAACTTCTAGGTTTAACCTTCTTGTTAAAAGCTCGGCCACTTTCTTCGATAACTTTGACCATGACAGATAGCCCTTAATCGCTTTTCGTCAATCAAATTCAATTGTTCGTGTCTCTGTCGACTCCATTCATCTTCCGTGAGCCCTACTTGAGACAGAATCCTTAAAGAGGGGATTTCCACCTCTACTTGGTAGGACCGCTTCCATACCGTATACCAAAGAGTAAGGAGTTGCCCCGGTTGAAGTACGAATTGAAGTTCGGTAGGCCATGAGAGCATATGGCAATCTTTCGTGCCAATCTCGATATTTCTCAGCAGTTTTGGCCAATATCTTCTTGATGTTCTTGTTTGCCGCTTCCACAGCTCCATTCATTTGCGGGCGGTAAGGCGAAGAATTAAGGTGTCGTACCTTAAATTGTTCCAATAGTTGATCGACAACCTTGTTGTTCAAATTTGAGCCATTGTATGCGTAATGATGGCTCTTGGCACTCCATATCTTGAGATGATATCTCGCTTGATAAACTTAGCCACACTATTCGCAGTGACATTGGCATATGAGCTGGCTTCAATCCATTTAGTGAAGTAGTCAATAGCCACCAAAATAAAGCGATGTCCGTTTGAGGCCTTTGGGTTGATAGGGCCAATCATATCAATTCCCCACATGCGGAATGGCCATGGCTCGACATTTGATGTAGCTCGGTTGGCGGCGCATTTATCCTGTCGCCGTATACCCGGCATTGATGACGAGGATCTAACATGCTGGTTGCAATCCGACTCGATAGTCAACCAGTAATACCCGAGTCTCATAATCTTCTTGGCGAGGAGGTGGCCATTCATATGCGGTCCACATTCCCCTTCATGAATCTCTTTCATAATGAGATTTGCTTCTTTGGAATTCACGCACCTCAGCGGGACCGAGTCAAAGGATCTCTTGTATAGGATCTGTCCGCTGAGGAAAAATTTAGATGCCATCTTGCTTATGTACTTTTTATCTTCCGGTTGACTGTTCAAGGGAATTCGCCCTTCGGTAGGTAATTCTTGATGTCATGATACCACGGTTCCTCATCGGGTTCTTCTTCAATGACCATGCAGTATGCGGGTTGCTCAAGGATGTCAATCCTTAACGGTTCTATCTCAAGACCATTTTGCACTTGTAACATGGCTGATAATGTGGCCAAAGCATCAGCAAAATGGTTCGAGTTCTCGGCAGATATTCGAAAGTAATCTCCTCAAAGTGTTGGATCGGCTCTTCGAGGTATTTATGATAAGGAATAAGCTTGGGATCCTTTGTCTTCCACTCCCCTTGAGTTTGTAAAATGATTAGCATGGAATCTCCGTATACCAGTAGCTTCTTCACCTTTAATGAGATAGCCAATTGTAATCCTAGTATGCGAGGCTTCATATTCGGAAATGTTGTTGGTGCGGGGAATACCAACTTGGCTGAAACTGGATAATGTTGATCTTCGGGGGATATCGAAGCGCTTGATGCTCGATCCGGTGAGGTTCACTGCACCGTCAAAGTACATTGTCCATTTGTCTTCGGATATATTCGAGGATTTGACCTCCCTTGTTTTGCTCGAAACGTCCTTAGGAGGATTCTCGGCTAGCATGTCAGCAATTGCTCTTCCCTTGCATGATTTTTGGGGAGAGGTTTTGATATCGAACTCGAAAGCAGTATTTGCCATTTAGCCATCTTTCCCAACAATGTTGGCTTCTCCAAAAGGTATTTGATGGGGTCATTTTCGGTGACCAGCTCTATATGATAATGCGGTGTATCTTGCCTCAATCTGTGGAGGACCCAAACCAATGCTACGCAAGTCCTTTCCATTGTTGGGTATTTGACTTCGGGATGTTGTAAACTTTTTGCTCAAATAATATATGGCCCGCTCTTTACGATCCTTGGGGTTAGTTTGGGCAAGTAAAGCTCCCAAGGACTCATCATTAATGATCGAGATATAGAGTTAAAGGAACGTCGGGGATAGGAGGTACCAATCTTGGAGGTTGTACCGGATATTCCTTGATCTTCTCAAATGCTTGTTGGCATTCCGCATCCCATTTCACCTTTGTACCTTTCTTTAGCAACTTGAAGAAGGGTTTTGCCGTTTCGATAGTTGGGATATGAATCTGGATATATAATTCAATCTTCCCAAGTAAACCCCTTACTTCCTTAATGATAACAGGAGTTCCTATTTCCCATATGGCTTTAATCTTGGAAGGGTCAATTTCAATACCACGGCTGCTCACCACAAACCCTAGCAGCTTTCCGGATCTTGCGCCAAATACGCATTTCGCAGGATTCAACTTGAGCTTATACTTTCTCAATCGATCAAATAACTTCTTCAGCACTTTAACATGGTCTTCTCCAGGCTTGGACTTGGCAATCATATCATCCACATAGACCTCGATCTCCTTATGTATCATATCATGAAAAAGGGTCACCATAGCCCTCGATATGTTGCACCTGCATTTTTCAACCCAAATGGCATCACCTTGTAACAAAAAGTTCCCCATTGTGTAGTGAATGAGGTCTTGATCTTATCTTTTCCTTCAGCATGATCCGATTATATCCACGAGAATCCATCCATAAAGGAGAACAATTCAAAACCCGCAAGATGCTTGTCGACGAGCACATCAATGTGCGGTAGGGGAAAATCATCCTTGGGACTAGCTTTGTTCAAGTCCCGATAATCCACGCATATTCTAATTCTCCCATCCTTCTTCTTAACGGTACGATATTGGCGACCCAATCAGCATATGGGACAGCCTCGATAAATCCAACTTTAAGGAGCTTCATCACCTCTTCCTTGATTTTATCCCCGATTCGGGATTCATTCTTCCGGGTGATTGATTTTGCGGTGTGCAAGAAGGATCTGTGGGCAAAGCATGCTCCACAATCTCACGATCTAGACCCGGCATGTCAGCATACGACCGGGCGAAGATATCTTGATATTCCTTGAGTAACACCGTCATTCTTAAAATATCTGCTGCCGACGGGTGTCCTCCTATTTTCACTTCCTTGACGTGATCGAATCTCCCAAATTAATGATGATAGGTTCTTCAGAAATAGGAGGCTTAGATTCTTCGAAACAATCCCATTCTTTCTTGATATCGCTCACATCAACCTCGTCTATATCAACTTCGCATGCATAGTCATCGAGCTGATATGAGTCACATATTAACCTGTTATGTATGGGTGGGATGACATGCCCGAAATGCACCATGATAGGTTAGTATTCAAAGATGATAAAATTGAAGGATGCATGATTCCTATCATGAAAACATTTTTCAAATTTCAATTTTCTTAGATAAGGAAAGGAGAACTAGTCCACGATCTTCCGGACATCCTGGTTCTCAAAAGCTGTTTAAAATCCTAGATCATATGGCGGATCGGGCCTCAAGTTTCATGGTAGAATCAATTGTCATCATCGGACCAATCCGTTGCTCCACATGTCACGTAATCAAATTTGAAATGTTTTTCATTAATAAATGCAACTAAGAACAATACAGATCGCACTTCACGGATCACAGCATGTGACCCAAAGGTGCTAAAACATCAAAAAGCTTTAAAGCAAATGCAGTAATCAAAATGCATTAAAAGATAAAGTTCGAAAGAGCCTTTTACTCGGGGGTGGGGAAATCATCGTCCAGCCACTCAATTATCACGTTCACCCGATTATCCGAGGAACGGGTTGAATAAGTCCGGCTCTGCATCCTCGGAGATGTCTTCATCTTCCAGCCATTTGCCTCCCTTAGAGAATACCTCGAATAAAGGGTTTAGGAGCATTTTTCCTCTAGCTTTCCATACATCGGTACCTATGAAACGGCCACCTTGGCGTCCACGGCGTCCATGGTCTCCATAACGATTGTTTCGACCTCGGCCTCGACCTATGTTATTTTCCACTATTCCGCTATAACCCGGACCAACCTTGTGGTCATTTGAGCCCAAATTCAAAGGGTTACGGATTCCCCGACCATATTTCCCTAATCCAAGACCCGGAATAAATCCATTCGAGAGTAGCACTTTTCCCGCCATAGTTGCGGGTCTTGAAAGCTGCGGTATAGCCACCTTTGCATCCGGTAACACATGCATGACGGATACAATGTCGAAGGTGTGATAACTCAGCTCCTCCTCTTTTGAGGGTTCGACGTATGGAACCATCCCTTTTAAAGCGGCCCGATGTCCTGTCTCGCCATGGACGGTGATCAATTGACCCTTGACCACAAATTTTAACTTTTGATGCGAGAGAGGAAGGTACCGCTCCGGACACATGAATCCACGGTCTTCCCGGGAGCAAGGTGAAGGCGCTTGGAATATCCAATACTTGGAACGGTATAGAGAAAGTTACCGGTCCAATGTCAATGTCCAGCTCAATCTCTCCTACAACATTCTTGGAGACTCCATCAAATGATCGGATGGTGGCCTTGGATGTCTTCACAAAATCTTCATTGATCCCCAAGCTTCTCAAAGTGCTTAGTGGACACAAGGTTGAAAGCGGAACCATTATCAATCAAGACGTGAGGAACCTCCTTTCCGTGACACCTCACGGCTATGTAAAGGGCTTTGTTGTGAACTCGCCCTTCTTTCGGGAAGTCTTCGTCCGAGAAGGATATCTCGGTCCTTCGGAAGGATAGCACCCACAAAGTCTCCCAATTGCACTTCGTTAATTGTCTACGGAACATGCACCTCATCCAGCACCTTCAAAAGGGCGTCTTTGTGCTTTTCGGAATTTTTGAAGAGATCCAGTAAGGAAATACGTGCGGGCATCTTCCCGAGTTGGTCAACGACATCATATTCACCGGTCCTCACGACCGATTGCAACTTCTCAACCTCTTCCATGAGTTGGGATTCTCTTTTCGGAATCCACTTCTCTCGGGGATAACATCTTCCGGATCTCATTATGGCGTCAATCTCGCCCGTTCCATAATCCCAATGAACTGCCCTTGAGTTGTACTCTTCCACAAGGCGGTAATTTAATCCTCACCCGTATGATCTTTTCTCGGTAGTGATTCGGATGTTGATGGTTTTTCCGAACTAGAAGCTTCTAACTCCCAGCTATCAACTTTGTTCAAATCAATCACGAAACGAATTGGGGCATCTATCATCCCAATCATTTCATCCTCATGAACCTCCTCGGGGTTATGTTCGGACCGGGCCTTATCGGCGTGGCGTTTTCTTCATCCGGATCTCTCTGCCTTTCCCTTTTGACTCTTAGGATAATCCCCTCAATTCTCATACCAATCTCCACCATATGTTGGAACGACGAGTAAGTGTATGCATACATGCGATCAAAGTATTCCGCCGGAAGTGACTTCGATACGAACTCCAACATTTCTCTCTCGACGGTGGCGGTTGTACCATCGCGGCGTGTTTCTTCCACCTCCTAGTGAAGAGTTCAAAACTCTCGTCTTCCCCTTTCCGGATATTCAACAGATTAGCCTTAGTGAAATAACCTCTGATTCCAGCTTCAAAGTGTCGTATGAAGTGCTCCGATAAATCCTCCCGGCTCGGGACCCAGTTGTTGACACCTGAATTTTTAGTCGGTTTTCCTTTAGTTTTATTTTCCAAAATTCATTAAAAATTCACAAAAAATCAAAAAATTAAAAAAATCAACATTGGAAGCCTTGGCCAAGCTTAAGGAACCAATTTGGAACAAAAAATAATTTTTCATATTTCTCGCATTTTTTTTAATATTTTCGAAAATAGGAAAATACTTGAAAAATTCATAAAAAATACTTTTCGAGGTCGCAAAAATACATAAAAATGTTCAATATTTTTCTTTTAATTCCCTTTTAATATTGACCTCAATAAAAATCAAAAATTGAGTTTAATCTTAGGTGTTTCTTCACAACGCCTAAGGTTGAATTTGCACAAAAAATACCAATTGAGTCTCTTTATTTGCAATTTTTGCACATTTGTTGTCTAGACATTCAATTGCAGTCCCTTTGAACTTTAATTTGATCAATTCCACCCTCAATTGCACGAATTGCACGAATTAGGCAAAATCCCCAAAATATTTTCAATTTAGTCCCTCAATCGGTCAATTTTTGAAATTACTTTTAATTGAGGGACTATCATTGCAAAATCGGACTGTCACCCTATGTTTTCATGCATTCTAAATCGATTGGAATGGGTTTCAGGATCCAATTTGGTCAAATTGACACTCAATTGAACTTTTCCCCAATTTGGGATTTTGGAAAAATTTGGGGTTTTCATATAAATTGATGGGAAATTTTGGGCAAAAACACATTTCTAGATAATATCTAGGCCCCTGAGTTCAATTTTGAGGTTTAATTGCAAAAATTCCCAGTCAATTTGGATTAATTTTAAAAATTGAGCAAAAATTTATCTGAGCAGGTTCGGACCGGTCGATCCGCGCCGGTCGGACCGGTCGAACCGGTCCCAGCTGATACTTCATCTTCCCCGTGAGCCCGCGCCATTTGCAGATTTGGAGACTAATTTTGGCGATCAAATTGACAGCCAATTCGAACTTAATTGAGCTACTTGTCGTGGGGTTTTTGATCCTCGGGATTTGGTGTGTCGATTGGGACCGACGGCGCGCGGCGGCCGTCGCCGGAGGTGGCCGGAATCGATGGTCAAAGGAGCCGGCGTCCAAAGGTCAACATTCTCAAATTCAAAGGGGAATTCACACTCACTTAAGGTCAAACGGACACCAAACGGCCCTGGACGGAATAGCAACTAACTCCGTCGCCGTCCGGCGACCTAAAGTCACGTGGGCGCACGTGAGGATCTCTCGGCCAAGCTTCACCCGCGCGCGCATTTTTGAAAAATTGGGTATAAATAGTCAAGAGGATTCTAGAAGCGAAGAGGGGGCTGATTCGCTCGCACAACCAACAGAAAAGAGAGAGAAAGAGAGAGCGAGTAGTGAGAGAAGTGCTAGAGAGCCTCACCGTAGCTCGCCGGAGCTTGTTCCGCAAATCGGTTGTCCGGCCAATCCAGGCCACTCCAAGCCGTGAAACCACTTCCGGAGCTCGCTTTGAAGATCAAGGAAGCGATCGCTTCACCCGAATCGGCTTGAGACATCCAGAATCGGTAAGTCGACTTCAAAAGCTTCATTTCGCACATCTATGGCATCACACTCACACCTGCACGATTATTGAAATTAGCATGTGCGTTTCCATCCTTGAACCTCTCTGACCATGATCGCATCCTTTTTTCGCATTGATTTCGCCCGAGTCACCTGAATCAAACCTCCAACATTCCGCGGTTCGGCCGATCTTCGGCCAGGCAAATCTGGCAACTCCGGGCTCGATCGGAGCCCGAGGTGAGTATCCTCAACTCGATTTATGGATGTATGAAGCTTGGATTTGATTGTTATGCTCGTATTTCGCGATTGATATTCGAATGCCGTGGCGTGCGTAGCTCGATTCCTATGATTTAGCCGTTGAAATTGTTTGATCTTAGAGTATGTTAATCTGGATGTAAAAACAAGTAGATTGGCGTTGGTTTGAGGTTGATCGGCCGAGGTTTCACCGTTGGATCTCGCCGGGAAACCTCGGCCGTTCGTCGCGTCGTCGAGAGGTTGAAGACGACGATGCTTACGTGTCGGGTCAACAAGTCGGCGTCCTAGGTGTCGTTCGGTGATAGGTCCAGTTCATGCTTGAGGTGGCTTGGTCGTTGGCGCGAATGGTCCCGATCGGCTTTGATCCAACGGTGGGGAAAATTAGATAGGTTTAATTTCGGGCCGTTGGATCCATTTTTTTTTTGGTGTTTTTTAGATATTTTGTATATAAGATAGAAATAAAAAATGAAGAAACGTCGTCGTCTAGGTCATTAAGAAGGCGACGTCGTTCGGAGTAAAGGGGCCAAATGCGTCGTCGTTTTGTTCTTCGTATGGAATGGATGGCCGAGATTGAGTCCGGTTTAGATCCCGGCCGTCCGTGCTCATAGTTGATTCGGCGTCGTTTTAGCGAGAGAGACAGTAACGAACGGCTGAGATTAGATCTAGGTTAGATCGTGGCCGTCCGTGCTTTTAATTGGTACTACGTCGTTTTAGTCTCGAGTAGGACGAACGGCTTAGATTAGATTTTAGTTCGGATCGTGGCCGTTTATTTCAATACCCGAGCGGCGTCGTTTTTGAGTACGAAGGCTAGAACGTCGCCGTTTTGTCCGAAGAAGGAGTCGACGGCTGAGATTGATCCGGGGAGTTGATCTCGGCCGTCCGTTCTATTTTAGTATATTCGAATATTAGGAATAGATATTAGAAAATCGAAAATAAATAGAAAATGCATATGCGGTGTCGTTTTGGTGTTGTAGGCGGGTTTGTGAGCGGTCGGACCGGGTTGACCGGTCGTTGACCGGGTTGACCCGGTCCGGTTTAATAATAAAAAAATAATAAAAAAATAAAAAGAAAATTTCCAAAAATCCAAAAAAATTGTAAAAATACTTAGAAAATTCATAAAAATTCCCGGATTTTCATAAAAAATTTTCTAAAATTTGTAGATCGATTCGGGACTCATAAAGTCTGGATCGAAAATTTTTGAGACTTCGAGGGTCGATTAATTTCGATCCGGAAAATTTCCAATATTTTTTAAAAATAAATAAAAATTCCAAAAAATAGAAAAAATTAGAAAAATTCAAGAAAATCACAAAAAAATGAGAAATGGCCACATTCAACTGGCCAAATCGAAATTTTGTGATTTTCGGGTCCCGAACCCCAAAAAATGACCATTCTACCCTTACGGGCCATTCGCCCCCAAATTTTTACCAAATCACCCCGATACCCAAAAATTGATTTTTGTGTGGGCCGATAGGGCCATTTTAGACATATCAAACCTTGATTGATTGATTTGATTGCTTGTAATGATTTTGATTGTGCATTATTTTTTCTTTGATTGTGATTGATTAGGATAGAAAAATCCCATACGTATGAATACTTAGATTTTTTAGGACCTACCTCATCTTATATCGCATCCGCATGAAATCTTAGGTTAGAAAAACAATCAACATCGGTAACCGAAAGGGCGTCAAATATGAAACTTGGCGTAACCAAATCCCCGGACCCAAAATCTACGGTTTTCGCGGAACCGAACGGTTTCTCCCGACCGCTCGGTAAGGTTTTCCGATCGTACCTTCCAATAAATCGATCGGTGGCGACTCCAAATTGCATGTACATCTCGCACATGCCACCCGACCACACAAGGTCAATTTCGATATTTGAAAAATTTTACCCGACATCGCGATTCGAGTAATGGGTCTTGGGAGAGACTCGCGATCCCCCATATATATGCCTATAAAAGGAGGGATCGGCTCGTTAGCCCTATTCCACCCCGGGAAGGAAATTTCCGGGAGGGTCGCGACACCCGTCTAGATCGATTGATTGAAACCATACCAACGCGAGGCCCATTAAACTTTGTCCAAAGTTCCGGATCGGTGTTTCGTCATCTTCATGGTGGCCAACCATTTGGCGAAGATAGTATGAGACATGCGCCAGAGGACACCCAGCGCCATTATACTTCGTGCGGAAGACCACCCTCGGGTTCACACCTTGAGGCGGGACATTTCTCGCTTGGGTGAGTGGCGTAATCAGCTCCTTCAACTCATCCATTTTCCTCGACACGTCATCTCCTTGCTCTTGTAGTAGAGCGATCTTTCGAGTCTGTGTTTCCATGGCCCGCCGTATCTCCGGAATCTGCATATTCTCTTCTATTCTTGTGGCGTTGTTCCTGGCCATTAATTGCGATAATTCTGCTACCATAGTCGTCAAATGACGTATATGCGTCTCCAGATTAGAAAGTCGCATATCAACCTCTTGGTTCCTCTGTTCATCCTGAGGAGCCGCTTGGTCCTTAACTTCATCGATCGTTCCCACAAATTCGTCACTTGTGGGGTCATCCATTCCACCCCACCCATCGGGGACTACATCTCCGGAATTGACAAAGAAACTCGGGGGCGCCGAATATAGCACTTTAAAGTTGTACCCACCACTATCTTCCCCAGGTTATCAACTATTTCGCCCCTCTCTAGGGCTTTCGCAAAAATCTCCTGTCGCCTCGGCGGGCCTTATCCAGACGGACTTCATATTCGTCTATCTCTTCAATTTCTTGACCATCTTTGACGCTCATCAAATATCCCGAGGGTATTTTCAAAAGAGCTCCCCTCGTAGGTTTCATTGCGAACTCCTCGGACAAGCATGTTCACCGCCACGTAGGTCCCCTTGAAAGCGACATTTTCCATTCTTCCTATGACGCCCAAGCTAATTAATTTTTCCAAGCAAGTTTCTTTTTGCTCCCGGGAAATACTCTCTCCTTCCGGGTATTGCGAGGCTAATGTCAAGACATCCCGCATTTTATCCATATTCACTATGAACTCCAGGAACCTCTTCCTCTTCATCTCCAAAGATCGCGTTCACCTCACGATGCTCGGGTAGCGGGTTCTGCTGCACATTCGGTTCGGCTTTATCAAATTCCAGAACTTTTCCGTCGATCAATGCTTGCACCTTGAATTTCGGAGCGAGACAGGTTATCCGCGTTATGCCCCCTTTCTCCCATATGGTATACGCATGTCCGGGTCTCATCATACCCAGGAAATCTTGGCGGGTGAGCTCGAGGTGGCTCTTTTGCAACTAAACGATTCTCCAAAAGCATGGGTAACAACTTGGATAAGGGTCGGGGTAGTGGGGTGAAAACAAGCTGGGTTTTTCTTTCGAATTCCGGTGGGTTGGAAGCGGTCCGAGAGGACGTTCCTTGGGTAGGAATTGAAGGCGAGAAATTTCGGGCTTTGGCGGATTAGGGACAAAAGCTACTTCTCCGGTTGCTCCCTAATATCCCTCCTCAAAGGGTATTGGCGTTTGAAAGGCGCCTCGGGTATCTTCTTCTCTCTCGGTGCCCACTCATGACGCTCTGCCACCTTGATCGGGTGTGCAAATGTCGACACCCGAGGTGTTCAGCTTGTCGAAAAATTCAAACGGAAGGGCCTTGAGAAACAGATCTATTAGTTCATCTTCCGGGACGGGCGGTTTTACTTGCACAGCCGGTGCTCTCCATCTCCGGGCGTAGGCGCGAACGGCCTCGCTCTTTCCTTTTACTTGTCCTTAAAAGGTCCTCTCTAGTTAGGGCGGTCAAAGTGTTAAACTTGTATTGCCGAAGGAACTCGTCTGCCGGTTTATCCCAATCGGCGAGCCTCTCGCGCTCCAATTCAATGAACCACGCCAGGGCTGCCCCAGATAGGCTTTCCTGGAAAGTGTTAACCGATAGTGGAATGTTGTCGGAGAACTGCGACATTCGACGCAAGTAATACTTCAAGTGCGCCTTGGGACACCCGGTCCCATTATATCTTCTTACAAAGTCGGCTCCTTGTAATCAGCAGGAACCTCTATCTTTTCGAACGGTGCAACCTTGTCGAATCTCGAAAGCTCATAACCTTGACTCGCCAAACACTCTTCGATCTTAGCGAGCCTCTTAATTTCCTCTTCCATTTTGAGGACTTGCTTCTCCTTTTTCTCCAGGTCAATCACAATGGGAGGATCCTTAGGCGGTCTTTCCGGATTCGAGTTGGATTGGCGGCGGGCGCCGGATTAGCGTTTGCTCCATCGGATGGCCCCGCAGAGCTTGAGAATTAGGGTCAACGGGGTATCTCCCCGGCTTGCAATCATCATTGCCTTCATCTCCGCCACCATTGTGGCGATCACATTCATTTGATTCTCCAGATTACCCACACGAGGTGCGAGCTCTTCTTGTTCCATCCTTAACTTGCGCGTTTTCTTTGCGAGTCCTCGTATTTATCACTCACCTATTTTCGAATATCAAATCAGTATGGGAAATATTAAGAATTGGAGACATTGATCCGTGGTAATTGACTTTTCTATATGTATGCATGAAATGCTCATAAAAGAGATAGTATGTATTCATTACAAACCAAATTGTTCAAAAGTATCTAAAAGATAACAAATATGTAAAATCTAAATGGGGGAATGGATCTATCCAAGTCGGGGACGCTTCCACTCTTCTTGCTCTTCGATCCATCGGAATCCCACAAGTATGGGTCTTCTCCCTCTTCGATATCCACTGCTCTGGATCTTCGGGAATGTACGGTTCTACTCCCGGTACATATGGTACTATGTACTCTGGCTCATATGACTCTACTTCTTCAATCCGAGGAGATACGCACTCGGGTACATATGGCTCTACCATTGATTGGCGATACTCCTTAAACTTCTGGATATACTCCTTGGAGGCCCCGTGAACGTTCATCTCATCGTCCAAATAGTCCGGCCATTCAACTTGTTGCAGTGGGGAATTCTTCAAAGCGTGAAGAATAAGCTTGATCCGGGCCCGATACAACTCCTTTGTTTCCTTAGTGAGCTTTCCTCGTATCATATCGAATGAGAAGATCCCGGGACAAACATCCGGTGGTATCTCTTGTAGAACTCCAAATTGCCTCACCACTCGAATGGGGTAATATGCCACAGCGCCGGTACATCCCAATAAGGGGATAGGGTTATCTTCAATACCCGAAATGCGAGCTTCTACGATCTTGGGCCAAGTCAAACGCCATCTAATATGCTCGGGTTTCAAATTGTCCAATAGCTCAACCCACTTTTTGAATGAGTATTTGGGTACAAGGGATTGACACTTAAGGAAGGATCTAAGGGGGTGAACGTGCTCATTGATCTCATAACACCCCACCCGGAGTTGGAAAGTCTTTATATGAGAGGTGAACCACAAGTGGAGTAATCCGCTAGACGCTTGGAAAACAGCCTTTTTGAAGATTTGGAACGATTCGGGGAGAGAAAAGTCTCAGCTAAGATCATGTACGAATAATCCCGGTGACAACACGCTTGTCCGGCTATATGGGTTATGGAGGGGTCAAAAGTAGTTCTAGAAGTCGGGAATAGAACGAATGCAAAGAAAGCCAAAATGAACACCTTTCCGATTTATGACCGGTTTCGGTGGGTAGAGAGGAATAATTATCGAAAAGGAACGAGAATGTGAACTTGTTGGAATTGGACTTGTAAACTTTTTCAATTTCAGAAGTTTTAAGGCGAAGGAAACTCGATAACGAACGAGTGGAATCCATGTCCAAAGGGGGTTGAGCTATACGTTCTTCAAATTTGGCCCCGATAATAGCGGTATACTCCTCAAGCGTAGGGGTCAATTCCAATCCTCGAAAGTTGAACGTCATTGTTCGCGCGTCCCATGCCTTGGCTAGTGCTTGAATGAGCGCCGGTTGGTATTCCACTTTGATCAAATCTACAAGTCGTCCCAAACGTCCTTCCACATAGGCTTTGTTGACGATGTCGAGGCGATCCCACCATATAGCGAGTTCCTTGCGCGGTATTGGGATGACTTTGATGTCTCCATTCCCCATGATCTAAAAAATGCAAAAATGATGATCCTAAAGTCAATTACCACGGGTTTAATATGCATATGCATGTAATGTGATGCAAATGTGCTAACCAAATTCCATGTCATCTTTTGGTAACATGAGGGTCAACTACTCCCACTTGACCCAAATAAGCCAAATAGGGTAATTATGGACCAAATCTCACCCAAAGATGGCATGTAATTTGATTAGGATCGTTTAAGCGTAATCGGGGTAAAAAGTCGTTCACAAATTGACAACTCATGAAATTTACAAGTCTAATACAATAAAGTCAAAAAAGATAGAACATGACAGTATCTAGAGATGTTCGGACAATAAATGTCGATGAAAGTACATAATAGACTCAAAATATAATGAAACCTAGAAAATGCCCCAAAGTCGTACTAATCTAGACAGTAAGAATGGTATCCTCATCCGATGAAATCTCTACTATCTCGGGAAGCTTGATATCTTCTTCATCATCGGGAGGATATGGTGATGATTTCCTTCTTCTTAATCGGGGAATGTTTTGGGGCCGTCTTGGTAGCATGAGGCTTCCTCGCCAACTTCATGTACAATTCCCGGATTCTTTCTTTCTCGCGCTCGAGCTCCAAATATCGTCCACATCGGGTATAATCGCAACTCTCGCTACGGATGCGGTTCCGTCCGTTGAGCTCTCGTCCGTGAACAAATCCGAAAACTCGGAATGTAGCGGGTACTCGGTCCTCGCGTCGAATGGTCCTCCGCTCCCATGTGAATACATCGGGTGCATCAACACGACTTTGGGGCGCCATCTATCCTAAAAAGGAAAATTTGACTTTCAACCCCGATCACTTAAACGATCTTACAAATTGTGATGATATGTAGTGGACATGTATGATATGCAAAATTTAAATTTACAAGTTCAAAATAAAAAGGGTAGAAAGCCTTACCAACCGATGTTACTCTTTTTTTTGGTTTTTGGTTTTAGGTATACCAACCATCCATTTCACATGCGCATGAGACAGGTGAGGTTTAACTCTAAAGAAATCAAAAAGGCTCGGGTATGGACCTAAAAAGGCTCCCGCTATACAAATCGATGGGCCGCCCACAAGCGCAATCAAACAACAAGTAGGTAGGACCATCAATCTTACATAGCGAGCGGGATCAAATATGGTCAACCCAAGTGCAATCAAACACAAGAGCTTCGCATACCGATCCCTATCTATGGCGACCTAAGAGGTGATTTCGCGGCTCGGGTTTAGGCGCTTGTGTGTGCAGTGTCGTGATCCTCGAAATATGCAAGACATGCACCACAATTTATATTCAAAACACCGCTTCAAAATTTGCATAAATAAACAAACAATCCAAAACTCCATATCTGCATCAAAAATGGTTAGCACAGACGCCACCCCTTATAACTCCCATCCGCATCAACATTTAACACTTTTTTGTTAGTGGACGTACCTCATCTTCAAGAGCATCTGCAGAAAACGAGGTTAGAAAACAATCAGCATTTTTATCGGCTTAAATCCTCTTAAAGTATTCCCAGCGGAGTCGCCGATCTGTCGCGACCCTCCCGGAAATTTCCTTCCGGGGTGGAATAGGGCTAACGAGCCGATCCCTCCTTTTATAGGCATATATATGGGGGATCGCGAGTCTCTCCCAAGACCCATTACTCGAATCGCGATGTCGGGTAAAATTTTTCAAATATCGAAATTGACCTTGTGTGGTCGGGTGGCATGTGCGAGATGTACATGCAATTTGGAGTCGCCACCGATCGATTTATTGGAAGGTACGATCGGAAAACCTTACCGAGCGGTCGGGAGAAACCGTTCGGTTCCGCGAAAACCCAGAGATTTTGGGTCCGGGGATTTGGTTACGCCAAGTTTCATATTTGACGCCCTTTCGGTTACCGATGTTGATTGTTTTTCTAACCTAAGATTTCATGCGAGATGCGATATAAGATGAGGTAGGTCCTAAAAAATCTAAGTATTCATACGGATGGGATTTTTCTATCCTAATCAATCACAATCGAGAGGAATTAACGCGCAGTCAAAATCATTACAAGCAATCAAATCAATCAATCGGGGTTTGATATGTCTAAAATGGCCCTATCGGCCCACACAAAAATCAATTTTGGGTATCGGGGTGATTTGGTAAAAATTTGGGGCGAATGGCCCGGAAGGGTAGAATGGTCATTTTTTGGGGTTCGGGACCCGAAAATCACAAAATTTCGATTTGGCCAGTTGAATGTGGCCATTTCTCATTTTTTGTGATTTTCTTGAATTTTTCTAATTTTTTCTATTTTTTGGAATTTTTATTTATTTTTAAAAAATATTGGAAATTTTCCGGATCGAAATTAATCGACCCTTGAAGTCTCAAAAATTTTCGATCCAGACTTTATGAGTCCCGAATCGATCTAGGAATTTTTAGAAATTTTTTGTGAAAATCTGGGAATTTTTATGAATTTTCTAAGTATTTTTACAATTTTTTTGGATTTTTGGAAATTTCTTTTTATTTTTTATTATTTTTTATTAATGAACCGGACCGGGTCAAACCGGTCAACGGCCGGTCAACCCGGTCCGACCGCTCTCGAACCCCTCTACGGCTAAAACGGCGCCGTATGCTATTTATTTGATTTTTTTTATTTTCTAAACTAATTTCCTATTATTCGAAAATATATAAAAGAAATGGACGGCCGAGATCAACTCTTAAATCAATCTCAGCCATTGACTCTACCCTAATCAAAACGACGACGCTTACGGGTCTTAGTCTAAACGGCGCCGCATCACTTATAGCAATGAACGGCTGCGATTAATTCTAAACCCGATCTCGCACCGTCCAATCTTTCTCGGAACCAAAACGACGACGTATCCGCTTATCGAATGAACGGCCGAGATCTAACCTAGATCTCATCTCGGCCATTCGTCCTACTCTTGCTAAAACGACGCCGGATCGAGTTAAATGCATGAACGGTCATGATCTAACCTAGACTTGATCTCGGACCGTCCATCCATTCTATAGCCAAAACGACGCCGAATCGCCTACATTAAACGACACCGTTTTACATTTTCTATTTTCTAATCTAATATATCTAATATCCAAAAATATAAAAATAAAGATCCAACGGCCCGGAATCAAACTCAACTAATAATCTCGGGCCGTTGGATGAGATCTCGACTCGGCTCGTCCGCGCCAACGGCCGAGCCGAGTCGGGCCGACGAGCTGGACCAACCCGGCGCCCGACACGTCGACCGCCGACCACGTTGACCGCCACGTCACCTTCTTCTTCTTCCTCGCGACGACCACTAAACGGACGGCCGACATCCCTCCGGCGAGATCCGACGGTGAGATCTCGCCGGAATAACGTGAAACCAACGCCAAACAACTCACCTGAACCTCCTCTATAACATATCCAAAGATCTAAGTATTTTATCCACTAAATCGCGAGAATCGGATCAATCACGATCGCGACAAACCGAACTTCAAACGCACAACATATAGCATAACAATCAAATCATATCACACCGAAGCCAGAATAAGAGGTAAGTGAACTTACCTCGAGCTCGGATCGAGCTCGCAAGGTCCGAAATAGCCTGGCCGGTGTTCGGCCGGACCGAGCAAGGTTGGGGGTTCGACTCGCGTGATTCGAGGGAAATCGATGCAAAAACGAAGTGCGATTGTGGTCAGTGATGCTCAAGGAGTAAAACGCACAAACTAATTGCAACAATCATGCTCGGGATGATGCGACGCCATGATTGCACAAGAAGAAGCTTGAGAAGTCGACTCACCGATTTTGAAGGTTTCGAGCTAATCCAGAGGCCGCGATCGCTTCTCCAAGGTTCGGGCAAGCTTCCCGAAGTAGCGGCGAGGTTCGATTCTCTCTGGATTGCCTTCGCGAAGAACTCACAGACCGAGCTCAAACCTTCGATCGCTCGGGCGAGAAGGTGAGCTCTCCTTCGCTTTCTCTCTCTCTCTATCTCTATTCTGTTGCCTGGTGTTGACACCTGAATTTTTTAGTCGGTTTTCTTTAGTTTTATTTTCCAAAATTCATTAAAAATTCACAAAAAAATAAAAATTGAAAAATCAACATTGGAAGCCTTGGCCAAGCTTAAGGAACCAATTTGGAACAAAAAATAATTTTTCATATTTTTCGCATTTTCTTTATTATTTTAGGAAAATAGGAAAATATTAGAAAATGCATAAACAAATACCTTTCGAGGTCGCAAAAATACACAAAAATATCCAATATTTTTCTTTTAATTCCCTTTTCATATTGACCTCAAGAAAAATTGAAAATTGAGTTCAATTTTAGGTGTTCCTTCACAACGCTTAAGGTTGAATTTGCATAAAAAATACCAATTGAGTCTTTTTTATTTGCAATTTTTGCACATTTGGAGTCTAGACATTCAATTGTGGTCCCTTTAAACTTCAATTTGATCGATTGCACCCTTAATTGCGCGAATTGCACAAATTGCACAGAAATTCTTAAAAATTTTGCAATTTAGTCCTTCAACTTGCCAATTTTTGAAATTACTTTTAATTGAGGGACTATCATAGTAAATTTGGACTGTCCCCCTATGTTTTGACACATTCTAAATCAATTGGCATAGGTCTCGTAGTCCAATTTGGTCGAATTGACATCCAATTGAACTTTTCCCCAATTTGGGCAAATTGAGAAATTTGGGGTTTTCATAGAAATTGAAGTGAACTTTTGGGCAAAATCACATTTTTATGTAGAATTCAGGCCCCTAAGTCCAATTTTGAAGTTTAATTGCAAAAATCCTCACTCAATTTCAATTAATTTTGAAAATTCTACGTGATTTCTTGTCCGAACCAGGTTCGGACCGGTCGGATCATTTGGTCGGACCGGCTGAACCGGTCCGAACAGATATCATCTCCTTCAGCGAGCTTGTGCATTTTGCAGGTTTGCGAGCTGGATTTCAATGGACAAATTGGAGGTCAATATGACCATAATTGAATCAATTAACTTGGGGCTTTTGATCCTCGGGTCTAGGGCTGTCGATTGCCACGGCGGCACGGCCAATGGCCGCCGGAGCACGGCGAAATCGCCGGTCAAAGGTGGCGGTATCCGAAAGTCAACAAATCCCCAAACCGTGTCAAATCTATGCTCGTTTGTGGCAAATTGGAGGACTAACGGACGGGGACGGAATCCTAAGCGATTCCGTCACCGTCCCGGCGGCCATTTGGCACGTGTTGCCACGTGCGAAGCATCACCGACTCAAGCACCGGGCGCGCGCAAATTCAAATCCGAGTATAAAAGGAACAAGAAGATTCCAGACTAGGGAGAGGTTCATTTGCTCGCCTAGGCAAATGAATAGAGAGAAAAAGAGAGAGATTAAGAGAGAAAAGCTCTCGCGAGTGTTGAGTTGGCTTCGCTGGAGCTCCGACCGTGAGTCACTCGTCCGGCCGATTCGGACCAACTCGAGCTGAGAAACCACTTCCCGAAGCTCACCCGAAGATCAAGGAAGTAATCGCGCCGCCTGGATTGACTCCGCAACGTCCAAAAACGGTGAGTTCGACTTCAAGCTTTGTTCTTGTGCAACTATGGCATCACTCGCTCTCGAGTATAATCCGTGAAATTGATGTGTGCCTTTTACCTTCCGAACCTCACTAACCACAATCGCATTGTTCTTTCGCATTGATTTTGCCCGATCGAGTCGAATCAAACCTCCAACCAACCTCGTCCCGGGTCGGACTTCGGCCGGGCGTATCTAGCAACTCCGGGCTCGATCGGAGCCCGAGGTAAGTGTCCTTAACTCTATATTAACGTGTTTAAAGCTTGAATTCCATTGTTATGCTCGTGTTGCTTGATTGAAGTCTGTGTTGCCGTAACTGTGATTAGCTCGATTCTCACGTTTTAGCCGTTGAAATTGCTTGATCTTAGAGTGTGTTAATCTGGATGTGAAAGCGAGTAAATTAGCGTTGGTTTGAGGTTGATCGGCCGAGGTTTCACCGTTGGATCTCGCCGGGAAACCTCGGCCGTTACGTCGCGTCGTCGTGAGGTTGAAGACGACAAGGCGACGTGTCGAGTCAAACAGGTCAATGAGCCGACGTGGCGTCCTCTGGTTGGGCCAGCTCACGTCCGAGTCGGCTCGGCCGTTGGCGCGAGCGAGCCGACTCGGACTCGATCCGACGGCCAGGATTATTATATGAGTTTGATCCGTGGCCGTCGGATCTTGATTTTTGTATTTCGGATATTAGATATATTAGATAATAAATAGGAAAAATCAAAAACGGTGCCGCTTTAGCCATATAGTGCGTCGTCGTTTAGAGCGAGGGAAGGAAACGGACGGCCCGGATTAAGTCGAGAAATGATCGTGGTCGTCCGTTTAGTTATTAGACACGGCGTCGTTTTAGCTTAGATAGGTTGACGGTCAAGATTAGATCTAAGCTTAGATCCTAGCCGTCCGTTCAATAGGGTCAAGCGTCGTCGTTTTGTAGAAGAGATAATCGACGGTCGAGATGGATTCCAGATCTAATCTCGGCCGTCCGTTTTTTTTTTTAGTATTTTCAATAATGGAAAATTGATTTGGAAAATACAAAAATAAATAGAAAAATACTTACGGCGCCGTTTTAGTGTTGTGGGCGGGTCTGAGTGTGGTCGGACCGGGTTGACCGGTCTTTGACCGGTTTGACCCGGTCCGGTTTGTTAATAAAAAATAATAAAAAAATAAAAAGAAAATTTCCAAAAATCCAAAAAAATTGTAAAAATACTTAGAAAATTCATAAAAATTCCCTGATTTTCATAAAAAATTTCTAAAAATTTGTAGATCGATTCGGGACTCATAAAGTCTGGATCGAAAATTTTTGAGACTTCGAGGGTTGATTAATTTCGATCCGGAAAATTCCAAATATTTTTAGAAAATAAATGAAAATTCCAAAAAATAGAAAAAATTAGAAAAATTCCATAAAATCACAAAAAAATAGGAAATGGCCACATTCAACTGGCCCGACCCTAATTTTGTGATTTTTGGGTCCCGAACTCCCAAAAATGACCATTCTACCCTTCCGGGCCTTCCGCCCCAAATTTTTACCAAATCACCCCGATACCCAAAATTGATTTTTGTGTGGACCGATAGGGCCATTTTAGACATATTGAACTTTGATTGATTGATTTGATCGATTGTAATGATTTTGATTGCGTATTAATTCCTCGATTGTGATTGATTAGGATAGAAAATTCCCATCCGCATGAATACTCGGATTTCTTTTAGGACCTACCTCATCCGATATCGCATCCGCACGAAATCTTAGGTTAGAAAAACAATCAACATCGGTAACCGAAAGGGCGTCAAATATGAAACTTGGCGTAACCAAATCCCCGGACCCAAAATCTCTGGTTTCGCGGAACCGAACGGTTTCTCCCGACCGCCCGGTAAGGTTTTCCGATCGTACCTTCCAATAAATCGATCGGTGGCGACTCCAAATTGCATGTACATCTCGCACATGCCACCCGACCACACAAGGTCAAATTTCGATATTTGAAAAATTTTACCCGACATCGCGATTCGAGTAATGGGTCTTGGGAGAGACTCGCGATCCCCCATATATATATATTCCTATAAAAAGGAGGGATCGGCTCGTTAGCCCTATTCCACCCCGGGAAATGAGGAAATTTCCGGGAGGGTCGCGACAGACTGGCGACTCCACTGGGGAATACTTTAAGAGGATTTAAGCCGATAAAAATGCTGATTGTTTTCTAACCTCGTTTTTCGAGATGCTCTTGAAGATGAGGTACGTCCACTAACAAAAAAGTGTTAAATGTTGATGCAGATGGGAGTTATAAGGGGTGGCGTCTATGCTAACCATTTTCGATGCGAGATATGGAGTTTTGGATTGTTTGTTTATTTATGCAAATTTTGAAGCGGTGTTTTGAATATAAATTGTTGTGCATGTCTCGCATATTTTGAGGATCACGACACTTGCACACACAAGCGCCTAAACCCGAGCCGCGAAATCACCTTTTAGGTCGCCATAGATAGGGATCGGTATGCGAAGCTCTTGTGTTTGATTGCACTTGGGTTGACCATATTTGATCCCGCTCGCTATGCAAGATTGATGGTCCTACCCACTTGTTGTTTGATTGCGCTTGTGGGCGGCCCATCGATTTGTATAGCGGGAGCCTTTTTAGGTCCATACCCGAGCCTTTTTGATTTCTTTAGAGTTAAACCTCACATGTCTCATGCGCATGTGAAATGGATGGTTGGTATACCTAAAACCAAAAACCAAAAAAAGAGTAACATCGGTTGGTAAGGCTTTCTACCCTTTTTATTTTGAACTTGTAAATTTAAATTTTGCATATCATACATTTCCACTACATATCATCACAATTTGTAAGATCGTTTAAGTGATCGGGGTTGAAAGTCAAATTTTCCTTTTTAGGATAGATGGCGCCCCAAAGTCGTGTTGATGCACCCGATGTATTCACATGGGAGCGGAGGACCATTCGACGCGAGGACCGAGTACCCGCTACATTCCGAGTTTTCGGATTTGTTCACGGACGAGAGCTCAACGGACGGAACCGCATCCGTAGCGAGAGTTGCGATTATACCCGATGTGGACGATATTTGGAGCTCGAGCGCGAGAAAGAAAGAATCTGGGAATTGTACATGAAGTTGGCGAGGAAGCCTCATGCTACCAAGACGGCCCCAAAACATTCTCCGATTAAGAAGAAGGAAATCATCACCATATCCTCCGATGATGAAGAAGATATCAAGTTTCCCGAGATAGTAGAGATTTCATCGGATGAGGATACCATTCCCACTGTCTAGATTAGTACGACTTTGGGGCATTTTCTAGGTTTCATTATATTTTGAGTCTATTATGTACTTTCATCGACATTTATTGTCCGAACATCTCTGGATATTATCATGTTCTATCTTTTTTGACTTTATTGTATTAGACTTGTAAATTCTATGAGTTGTCAATTTGTGAGTGACTTTCTACCCCGATTACGCTTAAACGATCCTAATCAAATTACATGCCATCTTTGGGTGAGATTTGGTCCATAATTACCCTATTTGGCTTATTTGGGTCAAGTGGGAGTAGTTGACCCTCATGTTACCAAAAGATGACATGGAATTTGGTTAGCACATTTGCATCACATTACATGCATATACATATTAAACTGTGGTAATTGACTTTAGGATCATCATTTTTGCATTCTTAGATCATGGGGAATGGAGACATCAAAGTCATCCCAATACCGCGCAAGGAACTCGCTATATGGTGGGATCGCCTCGACATCGTCAACAAAGCCTATGTGGAAGGACGTTTGGGACGACTTGTAGATTTGATCAAAGTGGAATACCAACCGGCGCTCATTCAAGCACTAGCCAAGGCATGGGACGCGCGAACAATGACGTTCAACTTTCGAGGATTGGAATTGACCCCTACGCTTGAGGAGTATACCGCTATTATCGGGGCCAAATTTGAAGAACGTATAGCTCAACCCCCTTTGGACATGGATTCCACTCGTTCGTTATCGAGTTTCCTTCGCCTTAAAACTTCTGAAATTGAAAAAGTTTACAAGTCCAATTCCAACAAGTTCACATTCTCGTTCCTTTTCGATAATTATTCCTCTCTACCCACCGAAACCGGTCATAAATCGGGAAAGGTGTTCATTTTGGCTTTCTTTGCATTCGTTCTATTCCCGACTTCTAGAACTACTTTTGACCCCTCCATAACTCATATAGCCAGACAAGCGTGTTGTCGCTGGGATTATTCGTACATGATCTTAGCTGAGACTTTTCTCTCCATGAATCGTTCCAAGTCTTCAAAAAGGCCGTTTTCCAAGCGTCTAGCGGATTACTCCACTTGTGGTTCACCTCTCATATAAAGACTTTCCAACTCCGGGTGGGGTGTTATGAGATCAATGAGCACGTTCACCCCCTTAGATCCTTCCTTAAGTGTCAATCCCTTGTACCCAAATACTCATTCAAAAAGTGGGTTGAGCTATTGGACAATTTGAAACCCGAGCATATTAGATGGCGTTTGACTTGGCCCAAGATCGTAGAAGCTCGCATTTCGGGTATTGAAGATAACCCTATTCCCTTATTGGGATGTACCGGCGCTGTGGCGTATTACCCCATTCGAGTGGTGAGGCAATTTGGAGTTCTACAAGAGATACCACCGGATGTTTGTCCCGGGATCTTCTCATTCGATATGATACGAGGAAAGCTCACTAAGGAAACAAAGGAGTTGTATCGGGCCCGGATCAAGCTTATTCTTCACGCTTTGAAGAATTCCCCACTGCAACAAGTTGAATGGCCGGACTATTTGGACGATGAGATGAACGTTCACGGGGCCTCCAAGGAGTATATCCAGAAGTTTAAGGAGTATCGCCAATCAATGGTAGAGCCATATGTACCCGAGTGCGTATCTCCTCGGATTGAAGAAGTAGAGTCATATGAGCCAGAGTACATAGTACCATATGTACCGGGAGTAGAACCGTACATTCCCGAAGATCCAGAGCAGTGGATATCGAAGAGGGAGAAGACCCATACTTGTGGGATTCCGATGGATCGAAGAGCAAGAAGAGTGGAAGCGTCCCCGACTTGGATAGATCCATTCCCCCATTTAGATTTTACATATTTGTTATCTTTTAGATACTTTTGAACAATTTGGTTTGTAATGAATACATACTATTTCTTTTATGAGCATTTCATGCATACATATAGAAAAGTCAATTACCACGGATCAATGTCTCCAATTCTTAATATTTCCCATACTGATTTGATATTCTGAAAATAGGTGAGTGATAAATACGAGGACTCGCAGTAAAACGCGCAAGTTAAGGATGGAACAAGAAGAGCTCGCACCTCGTGTGGGTAATCTGGAGAATCAAATGAATGTGATCGCCACAATGGTGGCGGAGATGAAGGCAATGATGATTGCAAGCCAGGGGAGATACCCCGTTGACCCTAATTCTCAAGCTCCTGCGGGGCCATCCGATGGAGCAAACGCTAATCCGGCGCCCGCCGCCAATCCAACTCTGAATCCGGAAAGACCGCCTAAGGATCCTCCCATTGTGATTGACCTGGAGAAAAAGGAGAAGCAAGTCCTCAAAATGGAAGAGGAAATTAAGAGGCTCGCTAAGATCGAAGAGTGTTTGGCGAGTCAAGGTTATGAGCTCTCGAGATTCGACAAGGTTGCACCGTTCGAAAAGATAGAGGTTCCTGCTGATTACAAGGAGCCGGACTTTGTAAAAAGATATAATGGGACCGGGTGTCCCAAGGCGCACTTGAAGTATTACTTGCGTCGAATGTCGCAGTTCTCCGACAACATTCCACTACTGGTTAACACTTTCCAGGAAAGCCTATCTGGGGCAGCCCTGGCGTGGTTCATTGAATTGGAGCCAGAGAGGCTCGCCGATTGGGATAAACTGGCAGACGAGTTCCTTCGGCAATACAAGTTTAACACTTTGACCGCCCTAACTAGAGAGGACCTTTTAAGGACAGTAAAAGGAAAGAGCGAGGCCGTTCGCGCCTACGCCCGGAGATGGAGAGCACGGGCTGTGCAAGTAAAACCGCCCGTCCCGGAAGATGAACTAATAGATCTGTTTCTCAAGGCCCTTCCGTTTGAATTTTTCGACAAACCGAACACCTCTGGGTGTCAGACATTTGCGCACCTAATCAAGGTGGCGTAACGCCACGAGTGGGCATTAAGAGAAAAGAAGATACCCGAGGCGCCTTTCAAACGCCAATACCCTTTGAGAAGGGATATTAGGGAGCAAACTGGAGAAGTAGCCTTTGTCCCTAACCCGCCAAAGCCCGGAAATTTCTCGCCTTCAATTCCTACCCAAGGAACGTCCTCCTGGACTACTTCCAAACCACCGGAATTCAGAAAAAAGAACCCAGTTGTTTTTACCCCACTACCCCGACCCTTATCCAAATTGTTACCCATGTTATTGGAAAATCGCTTAGTTGCAAAAGAGCCACCTAGAGCTCACCCGCCAAGATTTCCTGGGTATGATGAGACCCAGACGTGTGTATACCATATGGGAGAAAGGGGGCATAACGCGGACAACTGTCTCGCTTTGAAGTTCAAGGTGCAAGCATTGATCGACGGAAAAGTTCTGGAGTTTGATAAAGCCGAACCGAATGTGCAGCAGAACCCGCTACTCGAGCATCGCGAGGTGAACGCGATTTTTGGAGGTGAAGAGGAAGAGGTTCTTGAATTCATAGTGAATATGGATAAAATGCGGGATGTCTTGACATTAGCCTCGCAATACCCGGAAGGAGAGAGTATTTCCCGGGAGCAAAAAGAAACTTGCTTGGAAAAATTAATTAGCTTGGGCGTCATAGGAAGAATGGAAAATGTCGCTTTCAAGGGGACCTACGTGGCGGTGAACATGCTGTCCGAGGAGTTCGCAATGAAACCTACGAGGGGAGCTCTTTTGAAAATACCCTCGGGATATTTGATGAGCGTCAAAGATGGTCAAGAAATTGAAGAGATAGACGAATATGAAGTCCGTCTGGATAAGGCCCGCCACGGGCGACAGGAGATTTTTGCAGAAAGCCCTAGAGAGGGGCGAAATAGTTGATAACCTGGGGGAAGATAGTGGTGGGTACAACTTTAAAGTGCTATATTCGGCGCCCCGAGTTTCTTTGTCAATTCTGGAGATGTAGTCCCCGATGGGTGGGGTGGAATGGATGACCCCACAAGTGACGAATTTGTGGGAACGATCGATGAAGTTAAGGACCAAGCGGCTCCTCGGGATGAACAGAGGAACCAAGAGGTTGATATGCGACTTTCTAATCCGGAGACGCATATACGTCATTTGACGACTATGGTAGCAGAATTATCGCAATTAATGGCCAGGAACAACGCCACAAGAATAGAAGAGAATATGCAGATTCTGGAGATACGGCGGGCCATGGAAACACAGAATCGAAAGATCGCTCTACTACAAGAGCAAGGAGATGACGTGTCGAGGAAAATGGATGAGTTGAAGGAGCTGATTACGCCACTCACCCAAGCGAGAAATGTCCCGCCTCAAGGTGTGAACCCGAGGGTGGTCTTCCGCACGAAGTATAATGGCGCTGGGTGTCCTCTGGCGCATGTCTCATACTATCTTCGCCAAATGGTTGGCCACCAAGAAGATGACGAAACACTCGATTCGGAACTTTGGACAAAGTTTAACGGGCCTCGCGCTGGTATGGTTTCAATCAATCGATCTAGACCGGGTCCCGAGCTGGGAGGATTTATCAGAACACTTCATACGACACTTTGAAGCTGGAATCAGAGGTTATTTCACTAAGGCTAATCTGTTGAATATCCGGAAAGGTGAAGATGAGAGTTTTGAGCTCTTTGCAAGAAGGTGGAAGAAACACGCCGTGATGGTGCAACCGCCGTTGTCGGAGAGAGAAATGCTGGAGTTTGTACTAAAGTCACTTCCGGCGGAATACTTTGATCGCATGTATGCATACACTTACTCGTCGTTCCAACATATGGTGGAGATTGGTATGAGAATTGAGGGGATTATCCTAAGAGTCAAAAGGGAAAGGCAGAGAGATCTCGGATGAAGAAAACGCCACGCCGATAAGGCCCGGTCCGAACATAACCCCGAGGAGGTTCATGAGGATGAAATGATTGGGATGATAGATGCCCCAATTCGTTTCGTGATTGATTTGAACAAAGTTGATAGCTGGGAGTTAGAAGCTTCTAGTTCAGAAAAACCATCAACATCCGAATCACTACCAGAAAAGATCATACCGGTGAGGATTAAATTACCGCCTGTGGAAGAGTACAACTCAAGGGCAGTTCATTGGGATTATGGAACGGGCGAGATTGACGCCATAATGAGATCCGGAAGATGTTATCCCCGAGAGAAGTGGATTCCGAAAAGAGAATCCCAACTGCGGAAGAGGTTGAGAAGTTGCAATCGGTCGTGAGGACCAGTGAATATGATGTCGTTGACCAACTGCGGAAGATGCCCGCATGATTTCCTTACTTGGATCTCTTCAAAAATTCTGAAAAGCACAAAGACGCCCTTTTGAAGGTGCTGGATGAGGTGCATGTTCCAGAGACAATTAACGAAGTGCAATTGGGAGACTTTGTGGGTGCTATCCTTCTGAAGGACCAGATATCCTTCTCGGACGAAGACTTCCCGAAAGAAGGGCGGGTCCACAACAAAGCCCTTTACATAGCTGTGAGGTGTCACGGAAAAGAGGTGCCTCACGTCTTAATTGATAATGGTTCCGCTTTCAACTCTGTGTCCACTAAGCACTTTGAGAAGCTTGGGGATCAATGAAGATTTTGTGAAGACATCCAAGGCCACCATCCGATCATTTGATGGAGTCTCCAAGAATGTTGTGGGAGAGATTGAGCTGGACATTGACATTGGACCGGTAACTTTCTCTATACCGTTCCAAGTGTTGGATATTCCAAGCGCCTTCACCCCGCTCCCGGGAAGACCGTGGATTCATGTGTCCGGAGCGGTACCTTCCTCTCTCGCATCAAAAGTTAAAATTTGTGGTCAAGGGTCAGTTGATCACCGTCCATGGCGAGACGGGACATCGAGCGACTTTAAAAGGGATGGTCCCTTACATTGAACCCTCAAAAGAGGAGGAGCTGAGTTATCACACCTTTGACATTGTATCTGTCATGCATGTGTCACCAAATGCAAAGGTGGCTATACCAGAGCTTTCGAGACCTGCAACTATGGCGGGAAAAGTGCTACTCTCGAATGGATTTATTCCGGGTGCTTGGATTAGGGAAATATGGTCGGGAATTCGTAACCCTTTGAATTTGGGCTCAAATGACCACAAGGTTGGTCTGGGTTATAGCGGAATAGCGGAAAATAACATAGGTCGAGGCCGAGGTCGAAACAATCGTTATGGAGACCGTGGACGCCGTGGACGCCAAGGTGGCCGTTTCATAGGTACCGATGTATGGAAAGCTAGAGGAAAAATGCTCCTAAATCCTTTATGCGAGGTATTTTCTAAAGGAGGCAAATGGCTGAAAGATGAGGACATTTCTGAGGATGCAGAGCCAGACTTATTCAACCCGTTCCTGGATAATCGGGTGAACGTGATAATTGAGTGGCTGGACGATGATTTCCCCACCCCCGAGTAAAAGGCTCTTTCTCCGAACTTTATCTTTTAATGCATTTTGATTACTGCATTTGCTTTAAAGCTTTTTGATGTTTTAGCACCTTTGGGTCACATGCTGTGATCCGAGGAAGTGCGATCTGTATTGTTCTTAGTTGCATTTATTAATGAAAAACATTTCAAATTTGATTACGGACATGTGGAGCAACGGATTGGTCCGATGATGACAATTGATTCTACCATGAAACTTGAGGCCCGATCCGCCATATGATCTAGGATTTTAAACAGCTTTTGAGAACCAGGATGTCCGGAAGATCGTGGACTAGTTCTCCTTTCCTTATCTAAGAAAATTGAAATTTGAAAAATGTTTTCATGATAGCAATCATGCATCCTTCAATTTTATTATCTTTGAATACTAACCTTTCATGGTGCATTTCGGGCATGTCATCCCACCCATACATAACAAGGTTAATATGTGACTCATATCAGCTCGATGACTATGCATGCGAAGTTGATATAGACGAGGTTGATGTGAGCGATATCAAGAAAGAATGGGATTGTTTCGAAGAATCTAAGCCTCCTATTTCGAAGAACCTATCATCATTAATTTGGGAGATTCTCGACATTGCGTCAAGGAAGTGAAAATAGGAGGACACCGTCTGCAGCGAGATATTTTAAGAATGACGGTGTTACTCAAGGAATATCAAGATATCTTCGCCTCGGTCGTATGCCGACATGCCGGGTCTAGATCGTGAGATTGTGGAGCATGCTTTGCCCACGGATCCTTCTTGCACACCAGTAAATCAATCACCCGGAAGAATGAATCCCGAACTGGCGGATAAAATCAAGGAAGAGGTGATGAAGCTCCTTAAAGTTGGATTTATCGAGGCTGTCCCATATGCTGATTGGGTCGCCAATATCGTACCAGTTAAGAAGAAGGATGGGAGAATTAGAATATGCGTGGATTATCGGGACTTGAACAAAGCTAGTCCCAAGGATGATTTTCCCCTACCGCACATTGATGTGCTCGTCGACGATCTTGCGGGTTTTGAATTGTTCTCATTTATGGATGGATTCTCGGGGATATAATCGGATCATGCTGAAGGAAAAAGATAAGATCAAGACCTCATTCACTACACAATGGGGAACTTTTTGTTACAAGGTGATGCCATTTGGGTTGAAAAATGCAGGTGCAACATATCGAGGGCTATGGTGACCCTTTTTCATGATGTGATACATAAGGAGATCGAGGTCTATGTGGATGATATGATTGCCAAGTCCAAGCCTGGAGAAGACCATGTTAAAGTGCTGAAGAAGTTATTTGATCGATTGAGAAAGTATAAGCTCAAGTTGAATCCTGCGAAATGCGTATTTGGCGCAAGATCCGGGAAAGCTGCTAGGGTTTGTGGTGAGCAGCCGTGGTATTGAAATTGACCCTTCCAAGATTAAAGCCATATGGGAAATAGGAACTCCTGTTACTGTTAAAGAAGTAAGGGGTTTACTTGGGAAGATTGAATTATATATCCAGATTCATATCCCAACCGTCGGAAACGGCAAAACCCTTCTTCAAGTTGCTAAAGAAAGGTACAAAGGTGAAATGGGATGCGGAATGCCAACAAGCATTTGAGAAGATCAAGGAATATCTGGTACAACCTCCAAGTATTGGTACCTCCTATCCCCGACGTTCCTTTAACTCTATATCGATCGTTAATGATGAGTCCTTGGGAGCTTTACTTGCCCAAACTAACCCCAAGGATCGTAAAGAGCGGGCCATATATTATTTGAGCAAAAAGTTTACAACATCTGAAGTCAAATACCCAACAGTGGAAAGGACTTGCGTAGCATTGGTTTGGGTCCTCCACAGATTGAGGCAGTATACCTTGCATTATCATATAGAGCTGGTCACCGAAAATGATCCCATCAAATGCCTTTTGGAGAAGCCAACATTGCTGGGAAAGATGGCTAAATGGCAAATACTGCTTTCAGAGTTCGATATCAAAACCTCTCCCCAAAAATCTGTCAAGGGAAGAGCGATTGCTGATATGCTAGCCGAGAACCCTCCTAAGGAGGTTTCAGAGCAAAACAAGGGAGGTCAAATCCTGAATATATCTGAAGACAAATGGACAATGTACTTCGACGGCGTAGTGAACCTCACTGGATCAGGTGCTCGGGCGGTTTTGATATCCCCCGAAGATCAACATTATCCAGTTTCAGCCAAGTTGGTATTCCCCTGTACCAACAACATTTTCGAATATGAAGCCTGCATACTAGGATTACAATTGGCCATCTCATTAAAGGTGAAGAAGCTACTGGTATATGGAGATTCCATGCTAATCATTTTACAAACTCAAGGGGAGTGGAAGACAAAGGATCCCAAGCTTATTCCTTATCATAAATACCTCGAAGAGCTGATCCAACACTTTGAGGAGATTACTTTCGAATATTCTGCGAGAACTCGGAACCATTTTGCTGATGCTTTGGCCACATTATCAGCCATGTTACAAGTGCAAAATGGTCTTGAGATAGAACCGTTAAGGATTGACATCCTTGAGCAACCCGCATACTTGCATGGTCATTGAAGAAGAACCCGATGAGGAACCGTGGTATCATGACATCAAGAATTACCTACCGAAGGGCGAATTCCCGAGAACAGTCAACCGGAAGATAAAAAGTACATAAGCAAGATGGCATCTAAATTTTTCCTCAGCGGACAGATCCTATACAAGAGATCCTTTGACTCGGTCCCGCCGAGGTGCGTGAATTCCAAAGAAGCAAATCTCATTATGAAAGAGATTCATGAAGGGGAATGTGGACCGCATATGAATGGCCACCTCCTCGCCAAGAAGATTATGAGACTCGGGTATTACTGGTTGACTATCGAGTCGGATTGCAACCAGCATGTTAGATCCTGTCATCAATGCCGGGTATACGGCGACAGGATAAATGCGCCGCCAACCGAGCTACATCAAATGTCGAGCCATGGCCATTCGCATGTGGGGAATTGATATGATCGGCCCTATCAACCCAAAGGCCTCCAACGGACATCGTTTCATTCTGGTTGCTATTGATTATTTCACCAAATGGATTGAAGCTAGCTCATATGCCAATGTCACTGCGAATAGTGTGGCTAAGTTTATCAAGCGAGATATCATCTCAAGATATGGAGTGCCAAGAGCCATCATTACGACAATGGCTCAAATTTGAACAACAAGGTTGTCGATCAACTATTGGAACAATTTAAGGTACGACACCTTAATTCTTCGCCTTACCGCCCGCAAATGAATGGAGCTGTGGAAGCGGCAAACAAGAACATCAAGAAGATATTGGCCAAAACTGCTGAGAAATATCGAGATTGGCACGAAAGATTGCCATATGCTCTCATGGCCTACCGAACTTCAATTCGTACTTCAACCGGGGCAACTCCTTACTCTTTGGTATACGGTATGGAAGCAGTCCTACCCAGTAGAGGTGGAAATCCCCTCTTTAAGGATTCTGTCTCAAGTAGGGCTCACGGAAGATGAATGGAGTCGACAGAGACACGAACAATTGAATTTGATTGACGAAAAGCGATTAAGGGCTATCTGTCATGGTCGAGCTACGGAAGAAAGTGGCCGAGCTTTTAACAAGAAGGTTAAACCTAGAAGTTTTGAAGCGGGGATGCTAGTTGTGAAGAAAATGCTCCCAAACGCACAACACCCAGGAGGCAAATTCATGCCAAATTATGAAGGCCCCTATGTGATTCAGAAGGTCTTATCCGGGGAGCTCTTATACTTGTAAACATGGATGGAGAAGAGTTGGCAAGTCCAAGTGAATTCGGATGCCGTGAAGAGATATTTTCCTTGAAATAAATTGAGCTTCAGAGCGGTTGATGAGCGAGATATGAGTCACATGAAAATTTTGCATTTGCATGACATCTGCATACATGCATTTGCATACGTTTGTATTTTGTAGGTGGACTGGGAATCATGAAGAACTTTGCAGAGCAACCGATCAAAACAGGGAAGTTATCTGTTACTTTGAATCACGGATTTTGAATATCTTGGACTAATTGTTTCCTTTTGTTCTTTACGAGAAACAGGAGTCGACACCCGAAAGAGGAGACAGGAGTCAACATCCGAAGGAGACAAGAAGAAATCACTTCGGGATTTGAAAATTTGAATATCTTGGACTGATTGTTTCCTTTTGTTTTTACGGGAGACAGAGTCAACGTCCGAAGGAGACGAGAAGAAATCGCTTGAACTTAAAATTTTGAATACCTTGAACTGATTGTTTCCTTTTGTTTTTACGGGGGACAGAAGCCAATATTTGAAGAAGACAGGTTTGAGGTTCTCTTTCTTTACAAAGAATTTTCATACGCCGTCGTGCTTGAAATTGAAAAAATTAAAAAAAAAAAAAAAAAAAAAAAAAAAAACTTGGAATTATAGAGCCACAAGGCCCTTTTAAAGAAATATTCCTTACAAATTACAGAAACATCTTTTGAATATTATCTTTGATGAGAACATTTGGCAAACGATGAATTTTGACGTAAAACGCCCGAGTTTCTATAAAAGGGCATGCTTTGAAAGCTTTTCAAAAGAATGATCCTTCAAATGAAAAGAGGCAAACTTTGTCCTTAAACACGCCCCCGACACACTTGAGTGATGAGTGAGAGTGATGGAGCGAAAGAGCTTAATTTTGGGACGTAGGGATCATTCGCGGTGATTACATGGATTAAAATGATGAAAGGCATTTCCATTTCAAAATTATCCATACACATTTGTATCCCTTGATAACCACTCTGAGCCAAAAAGGGAGAATTTTATGAATATAACCCTGTCAAGAACCACCCCACAATGGGGCATATTTGGAGGTTCATTGGATGATTCCTTGGAGAAAAGGTCAGGTAAGACTTTATTGTACTGACCTGCATCAATCTTTTTGTGATTAGCTTCAGGTGATTTTCGGCAAAGACTTGGAACACCTCAAAGTGAAGAAAAGCATTTCATTTCTATATCCCAAACACTTACCCTTTGAAAAGCCAATTTGAGCCTTTGAATATTCATTTCTAAACCCTTGTTGGTGATCACCCCCCCACACGGGGCAAAGCAAAGGAATTACCAGCAATGAATCAAAAAGCATGATCGGAAGAATTTTGATACTGGTCTCAAAAGAGCCAGTCGGTGCGAAAATGATGAAGAATGAAAGGGCTAGAAAAAGCAAAGTGCCTGGTAAAAGCAAGGCCAAAGCCCATGAAAAGAGCATCCCGAAAAGGAGCAAATCCTAAAGAAAAATCATTAAGATGAAAAGAGGAAAATCCTCAAAATCAATTGGAAAAAGAATGATTGTGAATCTTCTGCAAAAGGCAAATGAAAGCTGGAGAAATGTCAAGGTGATCACCAAAGTTCACCCTCTTTTGAAAATATGGCCGTTCTTAAAGAGCCCACCTTAAACCAAAATACAACCTGTCACCGGAACTTTTCCGATCTAAGAGGTGTTTCAGGTCGATGCAAGAAATCATACAGGAAGCTACCGCTTAAAGGGGTAAGTACAATCCTGTCTTATCATGACTTCGGGGTTCTTGACTTGTAGACCCGAAGAAACTATTGTTGATCAAAATTCATTTCTAAACTTCAAAATGAATATCCTTTGAAAAGCCTTTGACCTGGCCTGAATTACGGTCCCTTTTAAAATGCCTTCTACGATTAGTCAGATTGTATGAATCTCGAATGATCCCGAAACCTCGAGGTTAGGTTTCCTGTGAGCAGATTTGAATTTTAAGAAAAGCCTTCCTAAATGGTGAGAAGCCCTCTTGGATGAAGGAAAATCCTTTTGAAAATTTTTTAAAAAACAACCTTTTTGAAGAACACTCGGGATGTGTCATTCAAAGTCCATCCCCAGTGGAGATTTGAAATTGTGATTGGAGACATTTCCCTCACAAATACACTTTGAAAATTTGTCTAGAATTCTTGAATTTTTTCCAAGAACTTAAAGTTGTCATACTAATGATGTTTGATTGAACTTTCTGCAGGTTCCCTGGTGACCCCAAATCCTCGGAAAAGTTGCATTCTAAAGATTTGATTAACTTGGATTTTCTGCGGGTCTTTTGGCATCCCCAGGTCCTCGGATCCTCTGCTTATTTGAAAATTTGAAATAGGGTTTGAGCTCCGTAGGTACACTAGTCAACCTAGGTCCTCGAGATGGCACCCTCTCGGACGGTTAGTAGCTGGAGAGACGAAAACCGATCCGCTTATTTGAAAATTTGAAATAGGGTTTGAGCTCGTAGGTACACTAGTCAACCTAGGTCCTCGGATGGCACCCTCTCGGACGGTTAGTAGCTGGAGAGACGAAAACCGATCCGCTTATTTGAAAATTTGAAATAGGGTTTGAGCTGCGTAGGTACACTAGTCAACCTAGGTCCTCGGATGGCACCCTCTCGGACGGTTAGTAGCTGGAGAGACGAAAACCGATCTGCTTATTTGAAAATTTGAAATAGGGTTTGAGCTCCGTAGGTACACTAGTCAACCTAGGTCCTCGGATGGCACCCTCTCGGACGGTTAGTAGCTGGAGAGACGAAAGCCGATCTGCTTTTTAGATGGTGAGTCCCCGCATGGAGGATAGCCAATCTTTTTAAATAGGTGAAACCCCTTTGTTACAAGGGTGAACCTCCCCCTCGAACGGTTAGTAGCTGGAGAGACGAAAACCGATCTCGCTTTTTAGATGGTGAGTCCCCGCATGGAGGATAGCCAATCTCTTTTAAATAGGTGAAACCCCTTTGTTACAAGGGTGAACCTCCCTCTCAGACGGTTAGTAGCTGGAGAGACGAAAGCCGATCTGCTTTTTAGATGGTGAGTCCCCGCATGGAGGATAGCCAATCTTTTTTAAATAGGTGAAACCCCTTTGTTACAAGGGTGAACCTCCCCCCTCGAACGGTTAGTAGCTGGAGAGACGAAAACCGATCTGCTTTTTAGATGGTGAGTCCCCGCATGGAGGATAGCCAATCTCTTTTAAATAGGTGAAACCCCTTTGTTACAAGGGTGAACCTCCCTCTCCGACGGTTAGTAGCTGGAGAGACGAAAACCGATCTGCTTTTTAGATGGTGAGTCCCCGCATGGAGGATAGCCAATCTTTTTAAATAGGTGAAACCCCTTTGTTACAAGGGTGAACCTCCCCCTCGGACGGTTAGTAGACTGGAGAGACGAAAGCCGATCTGCTTTTTAGATGGTGAGTCCCCGCATGGAGGATAGCCAATCTTTTTAAATAGGTGAAACCCCTTTGTTACAAGGGTGAACCTCCCCCTCGGACGGTTAGTAGCTGGAGAGACGAAAGCCGATCTGCTTTTTAGATGGTGAGTCCCCGCATGGAGGATAGCCAATCTTTTTAAATAGGTGAAACCCCTTTGTTACAAGGGTGAACCTCCCCCTCGAACGGTTAGTAGTTGGAGAGACGAAAGCCGATCCGCTTTTTAGATGGTGAGTCCCCGCATGGAGGATAGCCAATCTTTTTTAAATAGGTGAAACCCCTTTGTTACAAGGGTGAACCTCTGTCGCGACCCTCCCGGAAATTTCCTCATTCCCCGGGGTGGAATAGGGCTAACGAGCCGATCCCTCCTTTTATAGGGCATATATATATATGGGGGATCGCGAGTCTCTCCCAAGACCCATTACTCGAATCGCGATGTCGGGTAAAATTTTTCAAATATCGAAATTTGACCTTGTGTGGTCGGGTGGCATGTGCGAGATGTACATGCAATTTGGAGTCGCCACCGATCGATTTATTGGAAGGTACGATCGGAAAACCTTACCGAGCGGTCGGGAGAAACCGTTCGGTTCCGCGAAAACCAGAGATTTTGGGTCCGGGGATTTGGTTACGCCAAATTTCATATTTGACGCCCTTTCGGTTACCGATGTTGATTGTTTTTCTAACCTAAGATTTCATGCGGATGCGATATCGGATGAGGTAGGTCCTAAAAGAAATCTGAGTATTCATGCAGATGGGAATTTTCTATCCTAATCAATCACAATCGGAGGAATTAATACGCAATCAAAATCATTACAATCGATCAAATCAATCAATCAAAGTTCAATATGTCTAAAATAGCCCTATCGGCCCACACAAAAATCAATTTTGGGTATCGGGGTGATTTGATAAAAATTTGGGGCGGAAGGCCCGGAAGGGTAGAATGGTCATTTTTGGGAGTTCGGGACCCAAAAATCACAAAATTAGGGTCGGGCCAGTTGAATGTGGCCATTTCCTTTTTTTTGTGATTTTATGGAATTTTTCTAATTTTTTCTATTTTTTGGAATTTTCATTTATTTTCTAAAAATATTTGGAATTTTCCGGATCGAAATTAATCAACCCTCGAAGTCTCAAAAATTTTCGATCCAGACTTTATGAGTCCCGAATCGATCTACAAATTTTTAGAAATTTTTTATGAAAATCTGGGAATTTTTATGAATTTTCTAAGTATTTTTACAATTTTTTTTGGATTTTTGGAAATTTTCTTTTTATTTTTTTATTATTTTTTATTAATAAACCGGACCGGGTCAAACCGGTCAACGGTCGGTCAACCCGGTCCGACCGATTCGAACTCGCCCGCGACACCAAAACGGCACCGTGTACACTTTCCTATTTGTTTTTTTTTTATTTTCTAATATTAATTTCTAATATTCGAAATAAAAGAAAATGGACGGACGGCTGAGATCAACTTCCAGATCAATCTCGACCGTCGGTCCTCTATTAAAAGAAACGACGCCGCATCGGTCAAAAGATGGACGGCCACGATCACACATTCAGACACGATCTCAACCGTCGACTCACTATTAAACAAAACGACATCGTATTGTTCAATAAATAAACGGCCACGATCCGCTCTCAAATTTAATCTAGACCGTTCATTCTACCTAGACTAAAACGACGTAGCTTCAATTAAGAGCACGGACGGTCACGATCCGATCTAAACTCTATCTCGGCCGTTCATTCCATCTAACGCTAAAACGACGCCGCATTGCCTAATATAAAACGTCACCGTTTGGATTTATTGGATTATTCATCTAATATATCTAATATCTGAAATTAAAAAAGCAGATCCGACGGCTGAGAATCAAACTCCTCGATTTATCTCGGCCGTCCGATCGGATCCGAGTCGGCTCGCTCGCGCCAACGGCCGAGCCGACTCGGACGTGAGCTGGTCCAACCAAATGACGACACCTAGGACGCCGACTCGTTGACCAAGACACGTCGACATCATCTTCTTCCTTGCGACGAGAACTAACGGACGGTCAGAAATGATCCGGCGAGATCCAACGGTGAGATCTCGCCGGACCGGCGCAAAACCAACGCCGATCGACTCGGTCTAACTTCTATATTAACATATTCAAAAATCAAACGATTTCACCGAGCTAATCTCGAGTTATGAACTTCGCACAGAGCATCGATTCAAAGTTCAATCCAGCAGATCAAGGCCAAACCAAAGCAATTAACGCATACGAGAGCATCATAGAAGGTTTAGAAGACTTACCTCGAGCTCTGATTGAGCTCGCGAGGTCTAGGATAGCCTGACCGGTGCTTGGCCGCACCGAGCAATGTTGGAGGTTCGACTCTCGGGATTTAGGGGGAATAGATGCGGAAATGAAGTGCGAACATGATCGGTGATGTGAGAGGACAAAAACGCACACACTAATTGATAGGATTACACTCGCGAAGACAAGTTACCATTAATGCACAGTAGAATGATCGAGAGGTCTACTCACCGCTTTTGGAGATTTCGGGTTGAATGAGCTGGCTCGATCGGCTCCTAGAAGTCCAAGGAAGCTTTTGACGGCGGTCCGGCGGCCTGATTTGGCTTGAGTCTGCGGCGGCGAAGTCGTCGCACGCTTCGGTCGAAGTTCGAGCTTGAACCCCGCGAGAGAGCTTCTCTCTCTTACTCTCTCCCTTTCTCTCTCTAGTTTGTTGGTCGTGCGAGCGAATGAGCCTCTCTTTCTAGAATTCTCCCTTTGCTATTTATACTCGCATTTTGAATTTTGGGCGCGCACGGTGATGATTCACCGACTCACTTCGCACGTGCCCAAGCGTGCGAAGTGAGTTGGACGGAGACCGGAACGGAATAGGATTCCGTCCGGCTCCGTTTGGCAATCCGGCAACGCCAATTGCACGCGAATTGAGCTGGGTTTGCAGATTGTTGACTTTTTCACGTTGCCGCAGCTTTGACCGGCTCGCCGGAGCTCTTCCGGCGGCCATTGTCCTCGGAGTTTGGCTTAATCGACGCATATTTACCTCGAGGAACAAAACGCCCGGGTTAATTGACACAATTATCATCGATTGCATGGCCAATTTGTTCATTGAAATTCATCCAGGTATCTGTTCATGTGCGCGGGTGTTCGAGGAAGACGATGCACTATTCTCGGGACCGGTCCGGTCGGTCCGACCGGGCGATCCGACCGGTCCGAACCGGTTCAGACGGTAAACTTCACGCAATTTTCAAAATTAAACAAATTTGGCTGGGAATTTTTGCAATTAAACCTCAAAATTGGACTCGGGGGCCTAGATATTATCTAGAAATGTGTTTTTGCCCAAAATTTCCCATCAATTTATATGAAAACCCCAAATTTTTCTAAATCGGCAAATTGGGGAAAAACTCAATTGGACGTCTAATTGATAAAATTGGACTATGAGACCTATGCCAATAGATTCAGAATGTGTTAAAACCCCAGGGGTGATCCAATTGTGTATAGAAAATTGCTCAATTGAAAGTAATTTCAAAAATTGCAAAGTTGAGGGACTTAATTGCAAATAATTTGGGGATTTTGCCTAATTTGTGCAATTCGCGCAATTTAGGGTGCAATTGATCAAATTGAAGTTCAAAGGGACCACAATTGAATGTCTAGACTTAAAATGTGCAAAAATTACAAATAAAAAGACTCAATTGGTATTTTTTGTGCAAATTCAACCTTAGGCATTGTGAAGAAACACCTAAAATTGAACTCAATTTTCAATTTTTCTTGTGATCAATATAGAAAGGGAATTAAAAGAGAAATATTGGACATTTTTCTGTATTTTTGTGACCTCGAAAAGTATTTTTTATGATTTTTCAAGTATTTTCCTATTTTCGAAAATATTAAAAAAAAATGCGAAAAACATGAAAAATTATTTTTCGTTCCAAATTGGTTCCTTATGCTTGGCCAAGGCTTCCAATGTTGAATTTATAATTTTTATTTTTTTGTGAATTTTTAATGAATTTTGGAAAATAAAACTAAAGAAAACTGACTAAAAAATTCGGGTGTCAGCATTTGCCCCTCTTTGAAAGTAATCTCGGTTAGAGGTTGCTTTCAAAGACAAGGTGACACCTGGATCTTTTGTCGACTCTACTGGGGAAAAATCTAAAGAAAATAAGTCTTGACATCAAATTGCTTTACCTTTGCGGTTTAAGCTCTAACTCCGTGGGGAATTATTTCCAATTTATGCTCATTTCATGTGAAAGAGAGATGAGAAGAGAGAGAGACTTACCCGTAGCTCACCTGTCTATGGTTTGAGATTTGTTGATCCGAGGTTGAAAAATTGAATGCATGGAATTACCTGTGGACGGTTTGGCGCGATTTTGCAATGGTCGGCGTCCGTCCGGTGTCGAGTGGTGATTTGAAGATTTGGAAGGAAGGTTCACCCTTGTAACAAAGGGGTTTCACCTATTTAAAATGGGTTTGACTATCCACTAGGGATTCATCATTTAAAAAGGGGCGGATCGGCTTTCGTCTCTCCAGCTACTCACCGTCCGAAAGGGGAGGTTCACCCTTGTAACAAAGGGGTTTCACCTATTTAAAATGGGTTTGACTATCCACTAGGGATTCATCATTTAAAAAGGGGGCAGATCGGCTTTCGTCTCTCCAGCTACTCACCGTCTGAAAGGGGAGGTTCACCCTTGTAACAAAGGGGTTTCACCTATTTAAAATGGGTTTGACTATCCACTAGGGATTCATCATTTAAAAAAAGGGGGCAGATCGGCTTTCGTCTCTCCAGCTACTCACCGTCTGAAAGGGGAGGTTCACCCTTGTAACAAAGGGGTTTCACCTATTTAAAAAGATTGGCTATCCTCCATGCGGGGACTCACCATCTAAAAAGCGGATCGGCTTTCGTCTCTCCCGACTACTAACCGTTCGAGGGGGAGGTTCACCCTTGTAACAAAGGGGTTTCACCTATTTAAAAAGATTGGCTATCCTCCATGCGGGGACTCACCATCTAAAAAGCGGATCGGCTTTCGTCTCTCCAGCTACTAACCGTCTGAGGGGGAGGTTCACCCTTGTAACAAAGGGGTTTCACCTATTTAAAAAGATTGGCTATCCTCCATGCGGGGACTCACCATCTAAAAAGCAGATCGGCTTTCGTCTCTCCAGCTACTAACGCGTCGAGGGGAGGTTCACCCTTGTAACAAAGGGGTTTCACCTATTTAAAAAGATTGGCTATCCTCCATGCGGGGACTCACCATCTAAAAAGCAGATCGGCTTTCGTCTCTCCAGCTACTAACCGTCCGAGAGGGTGCCATCTGAGGACCTAGGTTGACTAGTGTACCTACTGAGCTCAAACCCTATTTCAAATTTTCAAATAAGCAGATCGGTTTTCGTCTCTCCAGCTACTAACCGTCCGAGAGGGTGCCATCTCGAGGACCTAGGTTGACTAGTGTACCTACGGAGCTCAAACCCTATTTCAAATTTTCAAATAAGCAGATCGGTTTTCGTCTCTCCAGCTACTAACCGTCCGAGAGGGTGCCATCTGAGGACCTAGGTTGACTAGTGTACCTACAGAGCTCAAACCCTATTTCAAATTTTCAAATAAGCAGATCGGTTTTCGTCTCTCCAGCTACTAACCGTCCGAGAGGGTGCCATCCGAGGACCTAGGTTGACTAGTGTACCTACGAGCTCAAACCCTATTTCAAATTTTCAAATAAGCAGATCGGTTTTCGTCTCTCCAGCTACTAACCGTCCGAGAGGGTGCCATCCGAGGACCTAGGTTGACTAGTGTACCTACTGAGCTCAAACCCTATTTCAAATTTTCAAATAAGCGGATCGGTTTTCGTCTCTCCAGCTACTAACCGTCCGAGAGGGTGCCATCTCGAGGACCTAGGTTGACTAGTGTACCTACGAGCTCAAACCCTATTTCAAATTTTCAAATAAGCGGATCCGAGGACCGGGGACTCCGGAAGACCTCGAGAAAATCCAAGTTAATCAAATCTTAAAATGCAACTTTTCCGAGGATTTGGGGTCACCGGGGAACCTGCAGAAAGTTCAATCAAACATCATTAGTATGACAACTTTAAGTTCTTGGAAAAAATTCAAGAATTCTAGACAAATTTTCAAAGTGTATTTGTGAGGGAAATGTCTCCAATCACAATTTCAAATCTCCATTGGGGATGGACTTTGAATGACACATCCCGAGTGTTCTTCAAAAAGGTTGTTTTAAAAAATTTTCAAAAGGATTTTCCTTCATCCAAGAGGGCTTCTCACCATTTAGGAAGGCTTTTCTTAAAATTCAAATCTGCTCACGGGAAACCTAACCTCGAGGTTTCGGGATCATTCGAGATTCATACAAATCGACTAATCGGAGAAGGCATTTTAAAAGGGACCGTAATTCAGGCCAGGTCAAAGGCTTTTCAAAGGATATTCATTTTGAAGTTTAGAAATGAATTTTGATCAACAATAGTTTCTTCGGGTCTACAAGTCAAGAACCCGAAGTCATGATAAGACGAGGATTGTACTTACCCCTTTAGCGGTAGCTTCCTGTATGATTTCTTGCATCGACCTGAAACACCTCTTAGATCGGAAAAGTTTTGGTGACGGGTTGTATCTTGGTTTAAGGTGGGCTCTTTAAGAACGGCCATATTTTCAAAAGAGGGTGAACTTTGGTGATCACCTTGACATTTCTCCAGCTTTCATTTGCCTTTTGCGGAAGATTCACGATCATTCTTTTTCCAATTGATTTTGAGGATTTTCCTCTTTTCATCTTAATGATTTTTCTTTAGGATTTGCCCCTTTTCGGGATGCTCTTTTCATGGGCTTTGGCCTTGCTTTTACCAGGCACTTTGCTTTTTCTAGCCCTTTCATTCTTCATCATTTTCGCACTGACCGGCTCTTTTGAGACCAGTATCAAAATTCTTCCGATCATGCTTTTTGACTCATTGCTGGTAATTCCTTTGCTTTGCCCCAGTGTGGGAGGGTGATCACCAACAAGGGTTTAGAAATGAATATTCAAAGGCTCAAATTGGCTTTTCAAAGGGTAAGTGTTTGGGATATAGAAATGAGATGCTTTTCTTCACTTTGAGGTGTTCCAAGTCTTTGCCGGAAATCACCTGAAGCTAATCACAAAAGATTGATGCAGGTCAGTACAATAAAGTCTTACCGACCTTTTCTCCAAGGAATCATCCAATGAACCTCCAAATATGCCCCATTGTGGGGTGGTTCTTGACAGGGTTATATTCATAAAATTCTCCCTTTTTGGCTCAGAGTGGTTATCAAGGGATACAAATGTGTATGGATAATTTTGAAATGGAAATGCCTTTCATCATTTAAATCCATGTAATCACCGCGAATGATCCCTACGTCCCAAAATTAAGCTCTTTCGCTCTATCACTCTCACTCATCACTCAAGTGTGTCGGGGACGTGTTTAAGGACAAAGTTTGCCTCTTTTCATTTGAAGGATCATTCTTTTGAAAAGCTTTCAAAGCATGCCCTTTTATAGAAACTCAGGGCGTTTTCGTCAAAATTCATCGTTTGCCAAATGTTCTCATCAAAGATAATATTCAAAAGATGTTTCTGTAATTTGTAAGGAATATTTCTTTGAAAGGGCCTTGTGGCTCTATAATTCCAAGTTTTTTCAATTTCAAGCACGACGGCGTATGAAAATTCTTTGTAAAGAAAGAGAATCTCAAACCTGTCTTCTTCAAATATTGGCTTCTGTCCCCTGTAAAAACAAAAGGAAACAATCAGTTCAAGGTATTCAAAATTTTAAGTTCCGAAGCGATTTCTTCTCGTCTCCTTCGGACGTTGACTCCTGTCTCTCCTGTAAAAACAAAAGGAAACAATCAGTCCAAGATATTCAAATTTTCAAATCCCGAAGTGATTTCTTCTTGTCTCCTTCGGATGTTGACTCCTGTCTCCTCTTTCGGGTGTCGACTCCTGTTTTCTGTAAAGAACAAAAGGAAACAATTAGTCCAAGATATTCAAAATCCGTGATCCAAAGTAATGGATAACTTCCCTGTTTTGACCGGTTGCTCTGCAAAGTTCTTCATGATTCCCGGTCCACCTACAAAATACAAACGTATGCAAATGCATGTATGCGAGATGTCATGCAAATGCAAAATTTTCATGTGACTCATATCTGCTCATCAACCGCTCCGAAGCTCAATTTATTTCAAGGAAAATATCTCTTCACGGCATCCGAATTCATTGGACTTGCCAACTCTTCTCCATCCATGTTTACAAGTATAAGAGCTCCCCGGATAAGACCTTCTGAATCACATAGGGGCCTTCATAATTTGGCATGAATTTGCCTCCCGGGTGTTGTGCGTTTGGGAGCATTTTCTTCACAACTAGCATCCCCGCTTCAAAACTTCTAGGTTTAACCTTCTTGTTAAAAGCTCTGGCCACTTTCTTCGATAACTTTGACCATGACGAGATAGCCCTTAATCGCTTTTCGTCAATCAAATTCAATTGTTCGTGTCTCTGTCGACTCCATTCATCTTCTCGTGAGCCCTACTTGAGACAGAATCCTTAAAGAGGGGATTTCCACCTCTCTTGGTAGGGCCTGCTTCCATACCGTATACCAAAGAGTAAGGAGTTGCCCCGGTTGAAGTACGAATTGAAGTTCGGTAGGCCATGAGAGCATATGGCAATCTTTCGTGCCAATCTCGATATTTCTCAGCAGTTTTGGCCAATATCTTCTTGATGTTCTTGTTTGCCGCTTCCACGGCTCCATTCATTTGCGGGCGGTAAGGCGAAGAATTAAGGTGTCGTACCTTAAATTGTTCCAATAGTTGATCGACTACCTTGTTGTTCAAATTTGAGCCATTGTCTGTAATGATGGCTCTTGGCACTCCATATCTTGAGATGATATCTCGCTTGATGAACTTGGCCACACTATTCGCAGTGACATTGGCATATGAGCTAGCTTCAATCCATTTGGTGAAATAATCAATAGCAACCAGAATGAAACGATGTCCGTTGGAGGCCTTTGGGTTGATAGGGCCGATCATATCAATTCCCCACATGCAGAATGGCCATGGCTCTGACATTTGATGTAGCTCGGTTGGCGGCGCATTTATCCTGTCGCCGTATACCCGGCATTGATGACAGGATCTAACATGCTGGTTGCAATCCGACTCGATAGTCAACCAATAATACCCGAGTCTCATAATCTTTTTGGCGAGGAGGTGGCCATTCATATGCGGTCCGCATTCCCCTTCATGAATCTCTTTCATAATGAGATTTGCTTCTTTGGAATTCACGCACCTCAGCGGGACCGAGTCAAAGGATCTCTTGTATAGGATCTGTCCGCTGAGGAAAAATTTAGATGCCATCTTGCTTATGTACTTTTTATCTTCTGGTTGACTGTTCTGCGGGAATTCGCCCTTCGATAGGTAATTCTTGATGTCATGATACCACGGTTCCTCATCGTCAGGTTCTTCTTCAATGACCATGCAGTATGCGGGTTGCTCAAGGATGTCAATCCTTAACGGTTCTATCTCAAGACCATTTTGCACTTGTAACATGGCTGATAATGTGGCCAAAGCATCAGCAAAATGGTTCCGAGTTCTCGCGAGATATTCGAAAGTAATCTCCTCAAAGTGTTGGATCAGCTCTTCGAGGTATTTATGATAAGGAATAAGCTTGGGATCCTTTGTCTTCCACTCCCCTTGAGTTTGTAAAATGATTAGCATGGAATCTCCGTATACCAAGTAGCTTCTTCACCTTTAATGAGATAGCCAATTGTAATCCTAGTATGCGAGGCTTCATATTCGAAATGTTGTTGGTGCGGGGAATACCAACTTGGCTGAAACTGGATAATGTTGATCTTCGGGGATATCGGAATCGCCCGATGCTCGATCCAAAGTGAGGTTCACTGCACCGTCAAAGTACATTGTCCATTTGTCTTCGGATATATTCAGGATTTGACCTCCCTTGTTTTGCTCGAAACGTCCTTAGGAGGATTCTCAGCTAGCATGTCAGCAATTGCTCTTCCCTTGACAGATTTTTGGGGAGAGGTTTTGATATCGAACTCGAAAGCAGTATTTGCCATTTAGCCATCTTTCCCAACAATGTTGGCTTCTCCAAAAGGTATTTGATGGGGTCATTTTCGGTGACCAGCTCTATATGATAATGCAAGGTGTATACCGCCTCAATCTGTGGAGGACCCAAACCAATGCTACGCAAGTCCTTTCCATCGTTGGGTATTTGACTTGAGATGTTGTAAACTTTTTGCTCAAATAATATATGGCCCGCTCTTTACGATCCTTGGGGTTAGTTTGGGCAAGTAAAGCTCCCAAGGACTCATCATTAACGATCGGATATAGAGTTAAAGGAACGTCGGGGATAGGAGGTACCAATCTTGGAGGTTGTACCAGATATTCCTTGATCTTCTCAAATGCTTGTTGGCATTCCGCATCCCATTTCACCTTTGTACCTTTCTTTAGCAACTTGAAGAAGGGTTTTGCCGTTTCGATAGTTGGGATATGAATCTGGATATATAATTCAATCTTCCCAAGTAAACCCCTTACTTCTTTAACAAGTAACAGGAGTTCCTATTTCCCATATGGCTTTAATCTTGGAAGGGTCAATTTCAATACCACGGCTGCTCACCACAAACCCTAGCAGCTTTCCGGATCTTGCGCCAAATACGCATTTCGCAGGATTCAACTTGAGCTTATACTTTCTCAATCGATCAAATAACTTCTTCAGCACTTTAACATGGTCTTCTCCAGGCTTGGATTTGGCAATCATATCATCCACATAGACCTCGATCTCCTTATGTATCATATCATGAAAAAGGGTCACCATAGCCCTCTGATATGTTGCACCTGCATTTTTCAACCCAAATGGCATCACCTTGTAACAAAAAGTTCCCCATTGTGTAGTGAATGAGGTCTTGATCTTATCTTTTTCCTTCAGCATGATCTGATTATATCCCGAGAATCCATCCATAAAGGAGAACAATTCAAAACCCGCAGTACTGTCGACGAGCACATCAATGTGCGGTAGGGGAAAATCATCCTTGGGACTAGCTTTGTTCAAGTCCCGATAATCCACGCATATTCTAATTCTCCCATCCTTCTTCTTAACTGGTACGATATTGGCGACCCAATCAGCATATGGGACAGCCTCGATAAATCCAACTTTAAGGAGCTTCATCACCTCTTCCTTGATTTTATCCTGGTTCGGGATTCATTCTTCCGGGTGATTGATTTACTGGTGTGCAAGAGGGATCGTGGGCAAAGCATGCTCCACAATCTCACGATCTAGACCCGGCATGTCAGCATACGACCAGGCGAAGATATCTTGATATTCCTTGAGTAACACCGTCATTCTTAAAATATCTGCTGCAGACAGGTGTCCTCCTATTTTCACTTCCTTGACGCAATCAGAATCTCCCAAATTAATAGTGATAGGTTCTTCAGAAATAGGAGGCTTAGATTCTTCGAAACAATCCCATTCTTTCTTGATATCGCTCACATCAACCTCGTCTATATCAACTTCGCATGCATAGTCATCGAGCTGATATGAGTCACATATTAACCTGTTATGTATGGGTGGGATGACATGCCTGAAATGCACCATGAAAGGTTAGTATTCAAAGATAATAAAATTGAAGGATGCATGATTGCTATCATGAAAACATTTTTCAAATTTCAATTTTCTTAGATAAGGAAAGGAGAACTAGTCCACGATCTTCCGGACATCCTGGTTCTCAAAAGCTGTTTAAAATCCTAGATCATATGGCGGATCGGGCCTCAAGTTTCATGGTAGAATCAATTGTCATCATCGGACCAATCCGTTGCTCCACATGTCCCGTAATCAAATTTGAAATGTTTTTCATTAATAAATGCAACTAAGAACAATACAGATCTGCACTTCCTGGATCACAGCATGTGACCCAAAGGTGCTAAAACATCAAAAAGCTTTAAAGCAAATGCAGTAATCAAAATGCATTAAAAGATAAAGTTCAGAAAGAGCCTTTTACTCGGGGGTGGGGAAATCATCGTCCAGCCACTCAATTATCACGTTCACCCGATTATCCAGGAACGGGTTGAATAAGTCCGGCTCTGCATCCTCGGAGATGTCTTCATCTTCCAGCCATTTGCCTCCCTTAGAGAATACCTCGAATAAAGGGTTTAGGAGCATTTTTCCTCTAGCTTTCCATACATCGGTACCTATGAAACGGCCACCTTGGCGTCCACGGCGTCCACGGTCTCCATAACGATTGTTTCGACCTCGGCCTCGACCTATGTTATTTTCCGCTATTCCGCTATAACCCGGACCAACCTTGTGGTCATTTGAGCCCAAATTCAAAGGGTTACGAATTCCCCGACCATATTTCCCTAATCCAGCACCCGGAATAAATCCATTCGAGAGTAGCACTTTTCCCGCCATAGTTGCAGGTCTCGAAAGCTCCGGTATAGCCACCTTTGCATTTGGTGACACATGCATGACAGATACAATGTCAAAGGTGTGATAACTCAGCTCCTCCTCTTTTGAGGGTTCAATGTAAGGGACCATCCCTTTTAAAGTCGCTCGATGTCCCGTCTCGCCATGGACGGTGATCAACTGACCCTTGACCACAAATTTTAACTTTTGATGCAGAGAGGAAGGTACCGCTCCGGACACATGAATCCACGGTCTTCCCGGGGAGCGGGGGTGAAGGCGCTTGGAATATCCAACACTTGGAACGGTATAGAGAAAGTTACCGGTCCAATGTCAATGTCCAGCTCAATCTCTCCCACAACATTCTTGGAGACTCCATCAAATGATCGGATGGTGGCCTTGGATGTCTTCACAAAATCTTCATTGATCCCCAAGCTTCTCAAAGTGCTTAGTGGACACAGGTTGAAAGCGGAACCATTATCAATCAAGACGTGAGGAACCTCCTTTCCGTGACACCTCACAGCTATGTAAAGGGCTTTGTTGTGAACTCGCCCTTCTTTCGGGAAGTCTTCGTCCGAGAAGGATATCTGGTCCTTCGGAAGGATAGCACCCACAAAGTCTCCCAATTGCACTTCGTTAATTGTCTCTGGAACATGCACCTCATCCAGCACCTTCAAAAGGGCGTCTTTGTGCTTTTCAGAATTTTTGAAGAGATCCAGTAAGGAAATCTGTGCGGGCATCTTCCGCAGTTGGTCAACGACATCATATTCACTGGTCCTCACGACCGATTGCAACTTCTCAACCTCTTCCGCAGTTGGGATTCTCTTTTCAGAATCCACTTCTCTCGGGGGATAACATCTTCCGGATCTCATTATGGCGTCAATCTCGCCCGTTCCATAATCCCAATGAACTGCCCTTGAGTTGTACTCTTCCACAGGCGGTAATTTAATCCTCACCGGTATGATCTTTTCTGGTAGTGATTCGGATGTTGATGGTTTTTCCGAACTAGAAGCTTCTAACTCCCAGCTATCAACTTTGTTCAAATCAATCACGAAACGAATTGGGGCATCTATCATCCCAATCATCCCATCCTCATGAACGTCATCGGGGTTATGTTCTAGACCTGGCCTTACCAGCGTGGCATTTCCTTCATCGAAATCCCTCTGCCTTTCTTTTCTGACTCTCGGGATGATCCCTTCAATCCTCATGCCAATCTCCACCAGATGTTGGAACGATGAGTACGTGTATGCATACATGCGATCAAAGTATTCCGCCGGAAGTGACTTTAGTACAAACTCCAGCATTTCTCTCTCCGACAACGGCGGTTGCACCATCACGGCGTGTTTCTTCCACCTTCTTGCAAAGAGCTCAAAACTCTCATCTTCACCTTTCCGGATATTCAACAGATTAGCCTTAGTGAAATAACCTCGATTCCAGCTTCAAAGTGTCGTATGAAGTGTTCGATAAATCCTCCCGGCTCGGGACCCAGTCTAGATCGATTGATTGAAACCATACCAGCGCGAGGCCCGTTAAACTTTGTCCAAAGTTCCGAATCAGTGTTTCGTCATCTTCTTGGTGGCCAACCATTTGGCGAAGATAGTATGAGACATGCGCCAGAGGACACCCAGCGCCATTATACTTCGTGCGGAAGACCACTCTCGGGTTCACACCTTGAGGCGGGACGTTTCTTGCTTGAGTAAGTGGCGTAATCAGCTCCTTCAACTCATCCATTTTCCTCGACACGTCATCTCCTTGCTCTTGAAGTAGAGCGATCTTTCGATTCTGTGTCTCCATGGTCCGCCGTATCTCCGGAATCTGCATGCTTTCTTCTATCGCCATAGTATTCCTTTTGGTTGTCGATTGCGACAAATCTGCTACCATAGTTGTTAAATGACGCATGTGCGTCTCAGTTAGAAAGTCGCATATCGACCTCTCGATTCTCCTGTTCATTTTGAGGAGCCGCTTGGTCCTTAACTTCATCGATCGTTCCCACAAATTCATCGCTTGTGGGGTCATCCATTCCACCCCACCCATCGGGGACTACATCTCCAGAGTCAACAAAGAAACTCGGGGGCGCCGAATATAGCACTTTAAAGTTGTACCCACCACTATCTTCCCCCAGGTTGTCAACTATTTCGCCCCTCTCTAGGGCTTTCCGCAAAAAATCTCCTGTCGCCTCGGCGGGCCTTATCCAGACGGACTTCATATTCGTCTATCTCTTCAATTTCTTGACCATCTTTGACGCTCATCAAATATCCCGAGGGTATTTTCAAAAGAGCTCCCTCGTAGGTTTCATTGCGAACTCCTCAGACAGCATGTTTACCGCCACGTAGGTTCCCTTGAAAGCGACATTTTCCATTCTTCCTATGACACCCAAGCTAATCAATTTTTCCAAGCAAGCCTCTTTTTGCTCTCGGGAAATACTCTCTCCTTCCGGGTATTGCGAGGCTAATGTCAAGACATCCCGCATTTTATCCATATTCACTATGAACTCCAGAACCTCTTCCTCTTCATCTCCAAAGATCGCGTTCACCTCACGATGCTCGGGTAGCGGGTTACGCTGCACATTCGGTTCGGCTTTATCAAATTCCAGAACTTTTCCGTCGATCAATGCTTGCACCTTGAATTTCAGAGCGAGACAGTTATCCGCGTTATGCCCCCTTTCTCCCATATGGTATACGCACGTCTGGGTCTCATCATACCCAGGAAATCTTGGCGGGTGAGCTCGAGGTGGCTCTTTTGCAACTAAGCGATTTTCCAATAACATGGGTAACAATTTGGATAAGGGTCGGGGTAGTGGGGTAAAAACAACTGGGTTCTTTTTTCTGAATTCCGGTGGTTTGGAAGTAGTCCAGGAGGACGTTCCTTGGGTAGGAATTGAAGGCGAGAAATTTCTGGGCTTTGGCGGATTAGGGACAAAAGCTACTTCTCCGGTTTGCTCCCTAATATCCCTTCTCAAAGGGTATTGGCGTTTGAAAGGCGCCTCGGGTATCTTCTTCTCTCTCGGTGCCCACTCATGACGCTCCGCCACCTTGATCGGGTGTGCAAATGTCTGACACCCGGAGGTGTTCAGCTTGTCGAAAAATTCAAACGGAAGGGCCTTGAGAAACAGATCTATTAGTTCATCTTCCGGGACGGGCGGTTTTACTTGCACAGCCGGTGCTCTCCATCTCTGGGCGTAGGCGCGAACGGCCTCGCTCTTTCCTTTTTTGTCCTTAAAAGGTCCTCTCTAGTTAGGGCGGTCAAAGTGTTAAACTTGTATTGCCGAAGGAACTCGTCACGCGGTTTATCCCAATCGGCGAGCCTCTCTGGCTCCAATTCAATGAACCACGCTAGGGCTGCCCCAGATAGGCTTTCCTGGAAAGTGTTAACCAGTAGTGGAATGTTGTCGGAGAACTGCGACATTCGACGCAAGTAATACTTCAAGTGCGCCTTGGGACACCCGGTCCCATTATATCTTCTTACAAAGTCTGGCTCCTTGTAATCAGCGGGAACCTCTATCTTTTCGAACGGTGCAACCTTGTCGAATCTCGAGAGCTCATAACCTTGACTCGCCAAACACTCTTCGATCTTAGCGAGCCTCTTAATTTCCTCTTCCATTTTGAGGACTTGCTTCTCCTTTTTCTCCAGGTCAATCACAATGGGAGGATCCTTAGGCGGTCTTTCCGGATTCGAGTTGGATTGGCGGCGGGCGCCGGATTAGCGTTTGCTCCATCGGATGGCCCCGCAGGAGCTTGAGAATTAAGGTCAACGGGGTATCTCCCCTGGCTTGCAATCATCATTGCCTTCATCTCCGCCACCATTGTGGCGATCACATTCATTTGATTCTCCGGATTACCCACACGAGGTGCGAGCTCTTCTTGTTCCATCCTTAACTTGCGCGTTTTCTGCGAGTCCTCGTATTTATCACTCACCTATTTTCGAATATCAAATCAGTATGGGAAATATTAAGAATTGGAGACATTGATCCGTGGTAATTGACTTTTCTATATGTATGCATGAAATGCTCATAAAAGAAATAGTATGTATTCATTACAAACCAAATTGTTCAAAAGTATCTAAAAGATAACAAATATGTAAAATCTAAATGGGGGAATGGATCTATCCAAGTCGGGGACGTTTCCACTCTTCTTGCTCTTCTGGTCCATCGGAATCCCACAAGTATGGGTCTTCTCCGTCTTCTGATATCCACTGCTCTGGATCTTCGGGAATGTACGGTTCTACTCCCGGTACATATGGTACTATGTACTCTGGTTCATATGACTCTACTTCTTCAATCCGAGGAGATACGCACTCGGGTACATATGGCTCTACCATTGATTGGCGATACTCCTTAAACTTCTTGATATACTCCTTGGAAGCTCTGTGAATGTTCATCTCATTATCCAAATAATCCGGCCACTCAACTTGTTGCATCGGGGAGTTCTTCAAAGCATGAAGGATAAGCTTGATCCGAGCCCGATACAACTCCTTTGTTTCCTTAGTGAGCTTTCCTCGTGTCATATCAAATGAGAAAATCCCGGGACAAACATCCGGTGGTATCTCTTGTAGAACTCCAAATTGCCTCACCACTCGAATGGGGTAATACGCCACAGCGCCGGTACATCCCAATAAGGGAATAGGGTTATCTTCAATACCCGAAATGCGAGCTTCTACGATCTTGGGCCAAGTCAAACGCCATCTAATATGCTCGGGTTTCAAATTGTCCAATAGCTCAACCCACTTTTTGAATGAGTATTTGGGTACAAGGGATTGACACTTAAGAAAGGATCTAAGAGGGTGAACGTGCTCGTTGATCTCATAACACCCCACTCGGAGTTGGAAAGTTTTTATATGAGAGGTGAACCACAAGTGGAGTAATCCACTAGACGCTTGGAAAACAGCCTTCTTTGAAGATTTGGAACGATTCGGGGAGAGAAAAGTCTCAGCTAAGATCATGTACGAATAATCCCAGCGACAACATGCTTGTCTGGCTATATGGGTTATGGAGGGGTCAAAAGTAGTTCTAGAAGTCGGGAATAGAACGAATGCAAAGAAAGCCAAAATGAACACCTTTCCCGATTTATGACCGGTTTCAGTGGGTAGAGAGGAATAATTATCGAAAAGGAACGAGAATGTGAATTTGTTGGAATTGGACTTGTAAACTTTTTCAATCTCGGAAGTTTTAAGGCGAAGGAAACTCGATAACGAACGAGTGGAATCCATGTCC